>NW_025817508.1:0-1433 GCF_002878395.1 Capsicum annuum | reverse complement strand
GGAGTGTTTGAATATGTGCCTGAATGGTACTTTCTACTTTATTGCACGAAAAGTTTAAATTGTACTCATTTGGCCAGGGAATGCCCCGAAGGATTTGTAATGATTTATCCGGGGAATGCCCCTAAGTACCTTGTACTTGGAAGATGTTCGTGGTGAAGGTCCGAGGTGTCGGGTGAAGCGGTAGAGCGTAGTCTAGGATTAGTCTAGGGTAGAATAGATTTATATTTCCGCATTATTTATTTTTGGACTGTATAATTGGACTGGACTTTACATTTTTGGATTGTTTTGTTTTGTTCATTGTTTGATTATTTTGCATGCTTTTGTGTGGTTTATACATTTCATAATGCCAAAATAGTCGATACACTCTACCAAGCGACCGTGGTTAAACCACGGGATCGAGGGGTGCCTAACACCTTCCCCTCGGTCAACAGAATTCCTTATCCGGAGTCTCTGTTCACAAACCAGTTTAAAGAGTCAAATGGTTTTGAAAAGGATTTTTCCAATGGTGACTTGGCACACCAGATTATGCCAAGTGGTGACTCTGAGTAAAAAATGTAAATAATCCTTTTCCGAAATAAATTTTCATTTCTTGTCACTTAAATAATAAAACCCTTTCGAACTTAAAATATAAACCAATATTTTGGAGTACGTTAAAAGGGGTGTGACAGCTCTGGCGACTCTGCTGGGGAACAAATGACAAGTTTTCAGAATTCGAGCTATTTTTGGAGTCGTATCGGCTTTGTTTGGAATTACTAGTGTATAAGATTGTTTGTGATTTTGTTTGGGTTACTGTTTGCACTTTTGTGTGTTTTTTTCTTGCTCTTTGTTTATAGTATTTATCCTATGTGTTACCGCTTTTATATCTGTCATCATGAGTCCACCCCCCGAACTTCTTTCTGCAATAAGTCCGTAGTACACGTGTTGTACACAACCTCTAGTTGAGTCACCCTTATTTTAGGGGGGGAGCCGTCGGTGTTATGGAGTAGGTGGAAAGAAAAGCAGCCACTATCGACCATATGCTCCCCCGAGCAGCCTTGTTAGTGAACCACAACGTAGGTCAACCTCTAGGTCATGCTTATGTGCATCATACGGAAACCTAGAGGGACCCACATGGCCCTTTGTAGGAGACTCCCCTCTAAAGCATCCCTACGTGCTAACTGTTGCATTTTTAAGGTAACGTGGCCATTTGGCAGACTGATTTTTGGAAAAAAATTGTTAGGAGTAAGGTACGTAGGCAAAAACGAAAAAGAAAAATAGAAAAAGTGAGTCGAAAAGAACGAAAAAAGAGAGGAAAGTCGTAGTTTATTTTAGAATTCTTTATGGCTTTTGTTCTTCACGATCCAAAAACTCAAAAAAGATGTTTTACATTTTACATTTGTCTTCTCAAAGTACCGTAAATTCAAAAGAAAAAAAGGGGGGGGGGGGGGGGGGTT
>NW_025817507.1:0-3023 GCF_002878395.1 Capsicum annuum | reverse complement strand
ATCAAGATTTGATTATTTAAATTTATTTTCCAAATAATCCTTAATTTAAAGACCAATTTTGATGAAAATGTTCATTTAAATGACATTATTTGTACAATGCAAATGCGAAAATAAATAATTATCACCTGAATGACAAAATTAGCCCAACTACCTATTTTAAAATGCATTTATTTGGAAAAAATAATTCTTGTAGTTTTATTTGAAAATCGAAGAAACTCGAGATTAAATGTAGTTATGGAGGGAAAAAATTAGGTGTCAACAACTGCCCCCTCCCTTTGGGTAGGGTGGATGTAAGTAACCCTGGGCAAAGGGAGGTTGACGTTCCTAATTTTTGTCCGACCACAATTTGTTTCTAAAAGAGGTTGATTTTTCGCACGAGTTTCAGGAATTATGGCTGAACCTCG
Organism: Capsicum annuum; assembly: GCF_002878395.1. Taxonomy (NCBI): domain Eukaryota; kingdom Viridiplantae; phylum Streptophyta; class Magnoliopsida; order Solanales; family Solanaceae; genus Capsicum; species Capsicum annuum. Next base: position 2,619 of record NW_025817507.1, on the reverse strand, counting down.
GTATTAGTTTTCCTACATATCTCGGGCTTCATGAGAATTCAGGCCACTTGTAGTTCATAAAGTTTGATTTTGAGCACGATTTTCAAGAAAATTTACCAACTATCACGGTTTTAGAGTGTTTTGGTTAAACCGAGAAGCTGGGGAATATAAGGATTTGGGGGGAAATTGGAATGCAGTCGAGTTTTCTACATAGAGCCCAGCCCACATATCCCCAAGACTCATGGAATCAGACTGCTTGTAGTTAGACTCAATCGGTAGAAAAGATAGTCTTTTATTTTAGATGATCTTTAGCTTGGGATAAGTGAGAAGTTAATCGAGTTGCAGAAAAGAGGCTTGTAACCTTTTAACCATGAACGTGGAGCTCTTCACATCCATAGGTAAGAACTTACGTAAGCATAATTTCCAAAACTCTAAGTTGCCACCCGAATTTGAAAGAAAAAGAAAGTTCCCCTCAGTATGAGTTAACAAACATCCCAGAGGTAAAGGTGAGACCAGAATATCCAAAAAATACCCGCATGCCTTCTAATAGAGGCATGGTTAAATGGTGGTGGTGATCATCATTTACCTCACGTCTAGAGAGTTTGACATCCCTCTCCAGACTATGTCCCGTTTTGCTGCTGAGAAAGAGTTCCACGTTGTGCTGCGTCCTTTTTGGAGTCGTCCACACCTGTGGTTTTGATTTGAGATTTTCATCCTCTCGGATGCTCTCGACAATGCTTCAGGCAAAAAGTATTAGTGTTAAACATAATTCACGAAAGAGGTAAGTAATCTTTTACCATATCTCCACGTGAGTTGTGGCCTGAAAAGCGAAGTCATCCTTTATTATACCTATTTGATGGGAAATAACTCGCAATAAGAGACACAACAAACTCCTTGGTTGTTGTATAATTAGCTTATCTGTCGAGCAGATATGTTTTCAAAGTGGGGTGGCTCTTTTGGTTACCTATATCACTTGTTGTATATGGCATGATAACCTCTCTGATTGTAGCCGATGATCGATTTATAAATTTTCCCTAAATTGTCAATCTTCAGATGATCTTGCGCATTATTTGATGTTAGATATGAGGCGACTTATAGATATCCTTGGAATTTCTAACTTTTAGGTAATCCTTCATATCATCCGACCTTGGATACAATATGACTTATAGATAATCCCTCAAATTGATAGTCTTTGGGTAATCCTGCACATAATCGATCTTGGATATGACATGGCTTATAGAGAACCCTTGGATGTATCAATTTGACAATTTTGTATATCCTCCGGTAAGGATTTAGTTGCGACTTATGGATAACCTTTGAACTATCAACTTTTGGGTGATCTTGCACACTATCCGGTTTGGATGTTATTGTGGATTACGGATGACCTTCAGGCTATCAACTCATAGGTGATCTTGCACACTATCCTATTTCAATTAATATGACTTATAGATGACCTTCAAATTGTCAATTGCTAGGAAATCTTATATATCATTCATCCTTAGATAGCGACCTGAAGGCATCCCTCCAAATCGTGTGCTCTTAACGTATTCAGATGTTGATTCATGAAAAGATGATGATATCCTCGATGCTAGCATTGTGTCTTGCGTGTCAACAGATATATTAAATGTTGATGATATCCTCGACGCCAGCATTATTTCTAGCGTGTCGACAGATATATTGAATATTGATGATATCCTCGATGCCAGCGTTGTGTCTAGAGTGTCAACAGATATTGAATGCTGATGATATCCTCGATGCTAGCATTGTGTCTAGTGTGTCGACAGGTATATTGGATGCTGATGATACCCTCTACGCCAGCGTTGTGTCTAGTGTGTCGACAGATATATTGGATGCTGATGATATCCTCGACGCCAGTGTTGTGTCTAGCGTGTCGACAGATATATTGAATGCTAATGATATCCTCGATGCCAGCGTTGTGTCTAGCGTGTCAACAGATATTGAATGCTGATGATATCCTCGACGCCAGCGTTGTGTCTAGCGTGTCGAAAAATATATTGGATGCTGATGATACCCTCTACGCCAGCATTGTGTCTAGCGTGTCGACAAATATATTGGATACTGATGATATCCTCGATGCCAGCGTTGTGTCTAGTGTGTCGACAGATATATTGAATGCTAATGATATCCTCAATGCCAGCGTTGTGTCTAACGTGTCAACAGATATTGAATGTTGATGATATCCTCGACGCCAGCGTTGTGTCTAGCGTGTCGACAGATATATTGGATGTTGATGATACCCTCTACGCCAGCGTTGTGTTTAGCGTGTCGACAGATATATTGGATGCTGATGATATCCTCGACACCAGCGTTGTGTCTAGCGTGTAGATAGATATATAATGGCCTCTGCGATAATGATATGTGATGGCCTTTGTGGCAATGATATGAAATGGCCATTGTGGCAGTGATAAAATAATTTTACCTTGCTTCATTTGTCAGTGTCCTGCTTTCTACATGTACCTATACTCAAGGTAGACGATTAGTAGACACAAAGTCGCTTTTACTAGTGACTATTTTTAGGAAACTTCTAAATACGATACGTGTAAAGAAGACAAAGTGCTTTTGTTTGTCGCCCACGATCTCAAGAAATGAGATGGACAAATCAAAAGGTCCTCAATAAAT
>NW_025817506.1:0-1477 GCF_002878395.1 Capsicum annuum | reverse complement strand
AAAAATTACTAAACGAGATAAATCAATTTAAAGAAAAATTAGAAATAAACAATAAAGAAATAAAAAATAAGGAATTAGAAATAAATAATATAGATGTTGAAGAGACAGATAATTATGATTCAGAAGATGGTGAAACGTATACAGAAATATCAACAAATACAAAAAATTTAGAAATCAATGAAAAACAAGAAGTAATTAATGAAGAAAACTTAGAAAATATCAACACAGAAATAAATACTCTTGATAAAAAAGAAGATGAAAATTTAATACCTAGAACGTCAGAAATAAGAAAATTTACATATTATAAGAATAAGTTTAAAAGATATAATCTAAAAAATGAATATGACAAATGGACACCAAAACAAATAGTTAATAAAAATTATAACTTTTTAGACTTAGACTGTGTAATAGATACAGAAAAAATAATACAATTATGGATAGGATATATGACAAAACAATTATCAGATAATAATATAAACATAACAGATGCACCAGAATATATAGAAAGAACACTAATAGGAACAGTGAAATTATAGTTTTCAAATTTAACTGAAAATAGCAAGAAGGTATTAAGAACTAATAAACCTACAAAAGGAACATCATCATCAACAACTAAACTAACACCTATAGATTTATTAAAAAAATATGAAACAGCTATAAAAGATGAATTTGGTAGTATGACAACAATAGAAGAAGAACAAAATGAAGAAAAAGATACAAATAGAAATTTAATATTAAAATCAGCAATATGTAATATGTGTTATATAGATGAATATACTTGCACATTTAAAGAATATTATTATAAAGGAGCATAAATATAGAAGAAAGTAAAGAAATAAGAAAATTATATTTTAATAAATTACCCGAACCATTTAGTTCAAAAATAATAAAGAGTTGGGAAGAAGTAAAAATAGTAGATACTCTAGGAGCAAGAATAAAATTTTTACAACAATGGTATAGAAACTTATGTGAAAAATATAGAGAAGAATTAAAAATAGAAAAACATTGATAAGAAATTTAGCATGTTGCAAAGATAAAATAGCACCCCAATTCGGATGTGAAGAAAGATATTATAAGAAAAGAAAAAGACATAAGAAATATAAGAAATCAAAATATAAATACAAGAAACCAGGAAAAAGATATTATGTAAAAAATTGTAAATACAAAAGACCATATAGAAAAAAAGAAATCTATAAAAGAATGTACTTGTTATACTTGTGGAAAATTAGGACATTTAGCTAGAGATTGTAAATTACCTAAAAATCCAAAAAATAAACAAATATCAGAAATAAAAATAGAAAATACAGAATATATGCAGATAGATTATATAGATTATGAATTAGAAAGTGAGGATAGTATATATGAAATTTCAGAAAATGAAACAGATAATAAAATATATAGTGAAATAGATGAATCAAATGACTGAAGAAGTATAAAAATAATAACAAAGGAAGAATATTTAAATGATGAAGGAACA
>NW_025817505.1:0-1618 GCF_002878395.1 Capsicum annuum | reverse complement strand
TCTCTTACGTTTAATTTTTATTTGTTGTATTAATTGTTTAATATTTAATTTTATTATATTTGTGTATTTTGAATATTTTTAGTTTAATTTAATTTATATTATGGATAAATTAAGAAACCTCACTACTAAAGGTGTTAAAATTTTTTGTTCCGGAAGCGGTAGTGGTAGTAAAAAGCGAATTACTAGCGGTAGAGGTAGTTCAAGTAGTAGATATACCCGTGTGCCTTCGCATCCGGTACCGCTTGGTACACCTTTTGAGGAAGAAATAGGTGTAGGTGCTCACAATATGAATTATGTAGAAGCTCAGAAAATTACGGTATAGAAGAAGGAAGTAGATGCGGTTAATTTAGACGAAGATAATGAAAATATTGCTGAGACACCCGCAGTAGGAGATGCTAACGTTAGATCTGAATCGGTTAATCTCCCTCCCCGTCCTCCCAGTGCCCCAAGACTTCGTAAAAGAACTAGTGTTTCATGATAATTTTTTGAACGTATATCAGATATTGAGGTGCAATGCAATATTTGTCAACAAATATATAAGCATAGAAGTGGAGACAAGTAAAGGGGTACGGGTACGTTAATGAGACATATGCTAAAGATCACAAAAGAGAGTTAAATATTGCACAAGGTGGTGGGGATGTTGGTGGGCCAACACAAACTAGAATGGACCCAGCAACCGGTCACGTAGCGAAGAAGTATAATAAATTGAGGGACCGGGAAGAAATAGCTAAAATGGTAGCTGTGAGTTGTTTGCCTTTTAGTTTTCCTTCTTCTGATGCCTTTATTCGTTATATACAAGCAATTTATAATCCTATGTTTAATGGTATTCCTAGAACTACTTGTCGGTTTGATATTTTTAGACTCCATTCACAATATTATTTTTATTTATCAACATTGTTAAAAAATATTCAATGTAGATTGTCCCTAACTTCTGATCTTGGTCGTGCTGTAAATAAAAATAATTATTTAACCGTTACTTGTCATTGGATGGATATTAATTTCGTGATGCAAAACGTATTCTTGCTTTTTTATATGATGAAGATCGTAAACATACTGGACAATTTATTGCTGATTCTATTGTTAAAATTACCGAATATTATGGTATCAAAAATAAAATTTTATGTATTGCTTTTGGTAATGCTTCTAACAAAAAGACTGCTATAAAAAAATAAAATCTACGGTATCTCCGCCCTTGCCTGAAATTTTTCATATTAAGTGTGCATGTCATATATATAATTTAATTGTAAAAGATGGTCTTGAGTTTTTTGAGCTTTATATTGAAAAAATTCTTCTTGCCGTTGGTTTTATTCAAGAAAATAATCGTAGATCGAGAATTAGAGAATTTAAAGTTAACTGTCAAGAAAATGGACTTACACCGATTTTGATGCATGAGGAAATTGATACTAGATGGAATTCTACGTATGAATTTTTAAAAACCTGTTATAAATATAGAATTCCTATTACACTAGCTTTTAACCAACATTGCGGTTCATTTGCTGATTCTGCTGATTGCATGCTACATAATTCTGATTGAGTTGTAATTAATGATCTTGTTAAGTTTTTAGAAAAAATTTATGTAGCTACGGTTGAATTTTTCTGTGCTTATTATCCTACTGTT
>NW_025817504.1:0-1216 GCF_002878395.1 Capsicum annuum | reverse complement strand
AAGAAAATTTGTGAGTTCAAAAACATGGTGGCAGGTTTGTGGCTTTAACTTTCGTGGCAATCACTTTTTCCCTCATCATATTTAACCTTGCTTTCAACCATTAACATCCTTCACCAACTTGATGCATCATTGACCCAAACTCATATTATCAAAAATGACTTTGAAACAAACACAGTATTTCTGCTTTGCCATGCTCCTCAAATAAACCCTTTGAACCTTGGTATTTCCATGAGTTCCTAGAATCATTTGATGATAAAAGTTTCTGCATGCCTTATTTTGGTTCACAATCATGTCTCTTTCATATGTTGACTTTTTGTCTTGCTTTGTGAAATTGAAGAAGCTGGTAGCCAATTTTGAAATCTTTTCTCGCTTGTTATGATACGGACTCGACTCAGAGACACAAGAAAAATGACAATAATTTTTATTTGATGATAGAGATACCAAAAAATCAAAAATAGAAAAATAAAAGAAAAGAAAAACATAATAGGCATCTTTTAAAAAAAAATGACAGAAGAAAACTTATTTGGGTGTGGTAGCTGATTCCAACAAGCATAACATACATTTTGAATAAAACAACTTGATCTACCCACACTAATTATTACAACTCTTGTCCACTTATTGAGTTTGAAATGAAATCAATCTTGAATATGCTATCCCTAGATCACAATCCTCCTTCGGCTAGTGGCACCTCAATGGGTTTTTGCCAACGCCTATCTCATTTTCATTTCTTTTTCAACTCACTATTGCCTTATGGTGTCCAAAAGGGTTTTCACCAATAAGACTCTCTTATTTTTACTCATTCATTTTTTCATTCATTTTTCTTTTGAAAATAATGCCTAACATACGAAACATCATACACCCATAACATATTTAGCCTTGAAATTTTCAAAGATCGATCTGAAGGTCTTTCTTTGGTTGTAACTTGAATTTTGGAAAAGGTTAGAAAGAAAGGGAGACATGAGGCTAAAAAATTTACATAATATTGGGTGAAACATACAACTTTTGGAGTCGACTCTTTTAAAGAAATAAACATTGCCCCAGTTTCATTTCATTCTGGGTAATTTGAATTTTCTTTTGGTTGTACTGAACCCCAGAGTAGGGCTGCCTACGTATCTTGTCATAGCAAGAATCAGGTCAAACGTAGTTCAGACAACTTGTTCTTTTGCTTGATTTTCTTTTTTTTTTCTTTTTCTTGACTTTTCTCTTCTTTTTTTTT
>NW_025817503.1:0-2457 GCF_002878395.1 Capsicum annuum | reverse complement strand
GATTGATCTTTTTCCCGATACTCAGCCCATTCATATTTCTCCTTACCGTATGGCCCCTACAGAACTTAAGAAGTTAAAAGAGCAACTTAAAGATCTACTAGATAAGGGTTTCATAAGGCCCAGTGTTTCTCCTTGGGGTACTCCTGTGTTGTTTGTGAGAAAGAAAGATGGCTCTTTGTATATGTGCATTGATTACCGGCAACTGAAGAAATTCACCGACAAAAATAAGTACCCCCTTCTGAGAATAGATGATTTGTTTGACCAATTGCAAGGTGCAAGTTATTTCTCAAAGATAGACCTTTGTTCCGGCTATCATCAACTCAAAGTTAGGGAGTGTGACATCCCAAAAACTGCTTTCCAAACTTGTTATGGCCATTTTGAGTTTCTTGTTATGTCTTTCGGGTTATCTAATGCCCCAGTAGCTTTCATGGACCTTATGAATCGAGTGTTCAGACCATATCTGAATATGTTTGTCATAGTGTTCATCGATGATATACTGGTGTACTCCCGTAGTGAGGATGAACATTCTGATCATCTCCAAACTATCTTGCAAACCCTTATAGATCATAAGTTGTTTGCCAAGTTTAGTAAGTGTGAGTTTTGGCTAAGGTCAGTTGCTTTTTTGGGTCATATCATTTCTTCCAAGGGTATTAGAGTTGATCCCCAAAAGATCGAAGCTGTTAGAAATTGGCCTAGACCTATTTCTCCAACTGATATCCAAAGTTTCTTGGGTTTAGCTGGCTATTACTGTCGTTTTGTTAAGGGTTTCTCCTCTATAGCGTCTCCTATGACTCGATTGACCCAAAAGAAAGTCAAGTTCTTATGGTCCAAATCTTGTGAGAACAGTTTTCAGGAGTTGAAGACTCGATTCACTTCAGCCCCTGTTTTGACTTTGCCTGATGGTGTTGATGGTTTTATTGTGTACTGTGATGCTTCGAGATTTGGTTGGGTTGCGTATTGATTCAGAAGGGTAAGGTGATAGCTTATGCTTCTAGACAGTTGAAACCCCATGAGAAAAATTATCCCACCCATGACCTTGAGTTGGCTGCTATTTTGTTTGCTTTGAAAATCTGGAGACAATATTTGTATGGTGTCCATGTTGATGTTTTCACTGATCATAAGAGTCTACAGTATTTGTTTACCCAGAGAGAATTGAACCTTAGGAAGAGACGATGGTTAGAATTATTAAAGGACTATGATATGAGTGTGTTGTACCATCCGGGAAAGGCCAATGTTGTGGCGGATTCCCTAAGTATAGTGTCCATGGGTAGTGTTTCGCATGTGGTAGAAGGTAAGAAAGAGTTGGCTCGTGATGTACACCGTTTGGCTAGATTGGGGGTTAGGTTGTTTGACTCTGCTGAAGGTAGTATAGGGGTTCAAAGTAGTTCCGAATCCTCCATGGTTTCGAAAGTGAAGGAAAAGCAATACTTAGATGCTAGTTTGGTCAGACTAAAAGAGTCAGTCAAGGACCAAAAAGTAGATGTTTTCTTCCAAGGGGGAGATGGTGTGTTGAGATTGCAGGGTAAATTGTGTGTCCCGAATGTTGATGATCTGAGACAAAGGATTATGGCTGAAGCACACGGGGTGCGATATTCTATTCATCCTGGTGCCACCAAATTGTACCAAGACTTGCAGGAAATCTATTGGTAGAGTGGCATGAAGAAAGATATAGCAGCGTTTGTAGCTATGTGTGAAACATGCCAATAGGTTAAGGTTGAACACCAAAGATTTGGTGATATGATGCAAGAGTTTAGTATTCCCACGTGGAAGTGGGAAGAGATAAATATAGACTTCGTGATTGGTTTACCTCCTTCCCAACGCCATCATGATTCCATTTGGGTTGTGGTTGATAGATTGACTAAGTCTGCTCATTTCTTGCCTATTCATACTTTATATACTACAGAGGATTATGCTAGATTGTATATCCGAGAGCTAGTCAAACTGCATGGAGTTCCCTTGTCTATCATTTCGGATAGGGGCACTCAGTTTACTTCGCAATTCTGGAAAGCTTTTCAGAAGGGTCTTGGTACCCAAGTGCTTTTGAGTTCTGCTTTTCATCCGCAGATCGATGGTGAGGCTGAGTGGACCATCCAGACCTTAGAGGATATGTTGAGAGCTTGTGCACTTGACTTTAAGGGAAGTTGGGATGATCACTTACCGTTGATAGAGTTTGCTTACAATAACAGTTTCCACTCTAGTATTGGCATGGCTCCATTTGAAGCTTTATATGTGAGGAAGTGTAGATCACCCATAGGTTGGTTTGAGATGGGTGAAGCAGCTGTGATTGGTCCTGATTCGGTATTTAAGGCTATGCAAAAAGTTAAGTTGATTAGGGAAACATTGAAAACTTCGCAGAGTCGTCAGAAGTCGTATGCGGATGTTAGAAGGAGAGACCTTGAGTTTGAAGTTGGTGACCTAGTGTATCTGAAAATTTCACCCATGAGGGGGGTGAAGAGA
>NW_025817502.1:0-1074 GCF_002878395.1 Capsicum annuum | reverse complement strand
ATTCTCACTTGGTTCATCTCGAGGTCATTTAGATCCTCCACTAGACTAGTCATGTCTAATTTTATACGGGTAAATGTTTACAAAGAATTCAGCGTTTTCTGATTCAATTACAGTATTTTCATTAATATCCCAATGTTAAAATTTATGAACCAAAAATTGATATGCTTTACTACTTTTAGTATATCCTATAAACACACAGTCCACCGTCTTAGGTCCTATCTTAACCCTTTTGGGCATAAGAATTTAGACCTTTTCTAGACACCCCCACACTTTGAAATATGTCAAGTCGGATTTCCTTCCTTTCCATTTTTCATAAGGAATTGATTGTGTCTTACTATGGGGAACTCTGTTGAGTATACTATTGGCTATAAGAATAGCCTCCCCCATAAGTTTTGCGGTAAATCGAAACTTATAAGCAACTCATTCATCATTTCCTTGAAAGTTTTTTTTTTCCTTTCCAGAATTCCGTTAGATTGAGGTGAATATGGGGCCATAGTTTGATCGACGATTCCATTCTCTACACATATTTTGGTGAAGGGAGATTCATATTCTCCACCCCTATCACTTCTTATCATTTTTATCTTTTTATCTAACTGATTTTCAACTTCAGTTTTATATTGCCTAAACACATATATTACTTTATCCTTACTATTTAGAAAATAGACATAACAATATCTAGTGCAATCGTTAATAAGAGTTATGAAATAATTTTTCCCACCACGTGATGGTATTGACTTCATATCACAAATATCAGTGTGTACTAGGTCTAAAGGATTGGAATTCCTTTCAATGGACTTATAAGGATGCTTTGCATACTTTGATTCTTCACACGTTTGACACTTTGATTTATTACACTCAAAGTTTGGCATAACTTCTAAGTTAACCAGTGTTCATAACGTTTTATAATTAACATGGCCTAAACGTTCATGCCATAAATCATAAGACTCAAGCAAATAAGAATAATTTGAAATTTTATTTATTTCAACAGTCACTACATTCATCTTATAAAGGCCCTCGGTGAGATAGTCTTTTCCTACATACATTTCTCCTTTGCTAATTACAATTTTTCCAGAA
>NW_025817501.1:0-1436 GCF_002878395.1 Capsicum annuum | reverse complement strand
GAAAAACTACAAGAAGTATATTACAAAGTAATATATGATCCAAGTAATTATTTAAAATTCTAACGATTAGTAGAAACTCTGTATATGATCCAAGTAACTGTCCTATGTCAATTTTGATAGTCAATTTTTACTTCTTACAACTAAAATGTAATTACGTCTTATTTATTATTATTTCTTATTTAAGTATACTTTTCATCACATAATTGGTAAGTGAATTGAAAATGTATGATTGGTCAGCAGTGACTAATAGAGCACCAAAATTTTAGTTACTGCATTATCTCATTTTCAAATGTTGTGTGGACTTACTAGAGGGGTAGAGTTAGGAATGAGATTATCGAGGAGAAGGTGGGAGTGGCTTTGGTAGAGAACAAGATGCGGAAAGGAAGACTGAGATGGTTTGGGCATGTGATGAGGAGGGGCACGGATGCCCCAGTTCGTAGGTGTGAGAGACTGGCGTGGGATGATTTCAGGAGAAGTAGAGGTAAGCCGAAAAAATACTGGAAATAAGTGATTAGACATTACATGGAGTTGTTACAGTAGTTGAGGACATGACTCTAGATAGGAAGCTGTGGAGGTCGCGGATTAGGGTAGAAAGTTAGTGCGTGTGTGGGTTGTAACTAGTAGTTAGGGAGCTCTGGTGTAGCCGGTTTAGTAAGCATACGACTGTGTCTAGTGATAGGCGCCGCTGGTGTATGACTTATAGTAGGGGATGACCTTTTCTTATTTCTTATTTCCTGTTTTTTTTAATTTCATATCGCTCTTATTTTCGTGGCTCCCTTAGCTCTATTTTTATTATCTCTCATTTCTTATTTTGGTTATACCACTCATTCTGTTTCAAGTATTATGATGACCTTGTTAACCATTCATTATCTTGAGCCAGGGGTTTATCGGAAACAACCTCTCTACTTCTTCAAAAATAGCGGTATGAACTGCGTACATTTTACCTTTCCCAGACCTCACTTAATGGGATTACATTGGATTTGTTGTTGTTGTTGTTGTATTGTCTCATTTTCAACTAAAGAAAACTTTTAGGGTGTGTTTGGTATGATGAAAAATATTTTTCAGAAAATATTTTCCGATTTTTCCTTGTTTGGTTGCAACAAAAGTTTAGGAAAATATTTTCCAAGACAACTTATTTTCCACCATTTGATGGAAAATGACTTCCCTCGTGGGCCAAGAGAAGTCATTTTCCAGAAAATGACAAATGTGACTTGTCGCACCCCTGTTTTTCACCGCATCCGACCCCGCTAGGGAGTTGGTTTTAGAGAAAACGGTTTTTTCCGATTAAAGTGACGTTTTGAAAAGGGATTACTTTACTTACAGAGTCGCCACTTGGAATTGAGTTTGGGTGTTCCAAGTCACCTTATTGAATCCCTATTCAAAAGGAAATGACTCTTCAATTTTTATTTTTTCGTCTGCGAACTAGAAATCCGGAT
>NW_025817500.1:0-1021 GCF_002878395.1 Capsicum annuum | reverse complement strand
ACCAAATGACCCCTTAATACCTTATTTCTTTGTTCATTGAGAAGACAAAAACCAATGCAAGCATAATTCAATTTATGTGTATAATATGTTCAAAACCACGGTGCAGAATAAATACTTTACATAAATACAAAACTTCCTAAATGAGTTGACCCAATTGATATAAACGGTTTGATTCACTCAGCTTCTGATTCATCAATTGATGACTACCGTATTTTTTCATGAGATCTAGCAGGTAGTTTTTTTATAACCAAATTTTTTTTATAGCAAAAAAAAATGTACCACTAATGCCTCTGCATCAACAAATCTTCTAAAGCAACTAGTAAAAGGTGAGAGACTCTCTTCTCAGCTATAGATTTTGGTGAATCTCTTCTTGAAATTGATGAAAATTATTCACCATCATTTCGACCTATTTTGTTACTTTTCTCATTTTCAGTTCTCTTTATAAAAGTCATTATTGGATCTTTCCCTAGAAATTTAAGTGGTTGATCTAAGAATGGAGCAACGTTTTCAGGTGCATCTTGTGGTGGAAGCTCACCAGTGTCGGCATTTGCAGGCAACTTGGAAGATCCAGTTTAGGATGGACCAACTTCCTTCAAAATAAACAAGATTCAAGATGGGTCATTTTGACTGACCCTTTTTCCCTATCTATGTGCAATGAACATGTTGATAATAGTAGGTATCATAATCTAGGTCCAACTGCTAGGTTAGATAGTAACTCAAGAATCTTTTATCAACTCCCCTTTCTTAAGAACCCCAAAAAATAAATAACACTTGAGCAAAAAAAGTAAACTCAGACACAACAAATCTTGATTGTATGAGAGGTTATACAAAGTGGGGTTTGTATATATACTCAAATTTAGGACCAAAATTTGGAAAAAAAATTGATTGACATGAATAAATACTTCAAATTGTAATCTCCACTTGAATTCACTCACATTTATTGCATTTTTCTCAAATTTTGGGTTTAAAATCCTTACATTTTTTCAAGGTGTTTGTGCTTTTCTCAGTTATTGTTACTTGA
>NW_025817499.1:0-3466 GCF_002878395.1 Capsicum annuum | reverse complement strand
AGATTAATTGAACTAAGTGATGGAAGTTCTCTCTTATCGGGGGGTATCCCAGGGGCATAAGCCTATCATGGGTCGATCCCTATTTATGTGTTTATGGGTGGTATCCCAGGGGCATAAGCCTATCATGGGTCGATCCCAGTTGATATGTACTGGAGGCAGCCTAATGGTCACAGTACAGTACAGTAATAATTACAAAGATGTTAAGAATGAAGGTAAAGTGACTGAATAAATACAATGTACAGGTTGTCACAAGTTTTAGTAAGTGTGGTCCACTTCTATTACGATTTATTCACTTATTTCTGATTTTTATTGAGCTCCTATATCATATGTGATTATCTACAGCTTTACATACTCAGTACATATTTCGTACTGACGTCCCCCACGGGGGACCTGTATTTCATGCTTCAGGCACAGGTACCTCAGCTCATACACCGCACAAATAGGAGCCAGGATATCCAGCTGCTTTTAGTGAGCTCCAATTTGCTTTGGGGATTTCCGTTTCATATCCAGTCACTTTTGGTATTGTATTGAAGTTAGTTATATGGCGGGGTGTGTCCTGACCTTAGTTAAACTCTGCATATTATCTAGAGGCTTTGTATAACTAATGTACAGTCAAAGTGGTGTTTTGTTAATAGACGTGATGGATCCAACCTCCAAGTATTGTATATACATATATATGTGTGCTCGAGATTATATAGGTGATTATTTCCTTTTATATGCGACATGATGCTGTCCGAATTTTGGGTCGTCATAGAGGTATGCATGGAAAGTATAAGGTTATGAGCTAGTTTTCCTGGGCCTCCTCGGTTATGGGTGCCAGTCTTCCCTAATAGGATTTGAGACGTGACAATAGTGGTATCAGAGAAGTTCTCCCTAGTGAGTCTACAAAGCCATGTCTACGTAGAGTATTATTTATCGGTGTATCGTGCACCACATCTATAAATAGGAGGCTATGGACATTTAGGAATTGTTTCTTTTTCTTCACATCTTAGATCGTATGATAGAGCCTATATTGTATATGAAGTAATAGTTGACCACTAAATCCATTTATTTCTCTTATTATAGTAATGATGTCAATTACCAGAAGCAATAATACCAGTAAACAAGTAGATGTGGCTACTGAAGAGGGGACTATTAAGTCACCCACTATACCAGCTAATCAAAGTGAGGCTCCACCTGAGCATGCATCAGAAACTTCTTCCACTCCGAAAGAAATAAGGGGGAGGAGAACTATATTCCCAGAGCCACCTATTAATGCTGCTGATCAAGATCTTAGAAATGCAGTGCAACTTTTAAATCGTATAGTTGCTGGGCAAGCTCAAGGGCAAGCCATTCCTACCACGGGTCCTAGTGGTATATATAGGGCGACTAGCCTTCGAACACAAGATTTTTTTAAGATGGATCCTCCCACTTTTACTGGATTAGATCTTAACGAGGACCCACAGGACTTTATTGATCAAATTCAAAGGGCCTTAGATGTTATGCATGTAACCGGTAGAGAGACAGTGGAGTTAACGGCGTATAGATTCAAAGGGAAGGCTATATATTGGTACGAGGACTGGAAACGATCTAGGGGTATTGATGCACCCCCAGCTACTTGGAAAGAGTTCAAAGAGGCATTTCTTGATCATTATCTTCCATTCGAGATTCATCAGGCCCGTGCAGATCAGTTTTTAAATCTTCGTCAGGGGAATATGAGCATAAGGGAGTACAGTCTTCGATTTAATTCCTTGTTGAGATATGCTCTTAATGTTGTAGCTACTATGGATGACAGAGTTCACAATATGTGGATAGTCTGGATCCATATCTGGTTAGAGATTATACTATTGCCACTTTGAACAAATATATGGACATAGCGAGGATCCAAGCTTCTGCACAAAAAATGAAAGATCAGAGGCAGAGGAGAAGAACACAGGAATTAGAAAGAGGATATTCCAAGAGTGCCAGATCTATAGGGCAGTTCATGGCATCCTAAAGAGGGTTCAGACCATAGTTTTCTGCTAGACCACCTAGGCCATTATCTTCTTATTCTATAGCCAGTACCACACCACAGTTCCAAGGGTCCAGAGAAACTCAATTTGGGCTTAGAAGTGAGAGTTAGAGTTCACGGATAGTGGGATACCAAGGGCAAGGGAATATGAGACAATCGAGACCTCCTTGAGATCTATGAAATAAATATGAAAGGTATCATTTGGGTGCATGTCGGCTGGGGACCAATATTTACTTTTGGTGTGGTATGTCGGGGCATATGATGAGAAAATGCCCATAAAGGGGCATAGAGGGTATGGCACGACCTACGGGGTCATTTATTGCATCATCATTATTGATGCCTTATTCAGGAAGGGGTGCACAACCAATGGGTCGTGTTAGAGATGATAGAGGATCCACGAGTTCTAGCGGTGCTCAAAATCGTATGTATGCTCTAGCAGATTGACAGAATTTAGAGGCTTCCCCAGATGTGGTTACGGGTACATTGTCTATCTTTTCATTTGATGTATATGCCTTAATTGATCCTGGTTCTACATTATCTTATGTTACTCCATTGGTTGCTGGAAAGTTTGAAAGAATACCCGAACTGTTAGTTAAGCCATTTAAAGTGTCCACACTGGTTGGGGAATCTATTATAGCTAGAAGGGTTTACCGAAATTGCATAGTAACTGTTTGTGGTCATGATGCGATGGATGATCTCGTAGAGTTAGAAATAGTAGATTTTGATGTTATAATGGGTATGGACTGGTTGGCGTCTTGTTATGCCATAATTAATTGCTGCACGAAAAAGGTATATTTTTATTTTCCAGATGAATCAATCCTTGAATAGAAAGGTGAAATTGGCGCGCCAAGAGGTAGATTTATTTCTTATTTTAAGGCAAGAAGAATGATTTCCAAGGGATACATATATCATTTAGTTAGAGTAAGGGATACAGGAATGGAGCCACCAACTCTTCACTCTGTTCCGATGGTAAATGAATTTTCTGATGTATTTCCTGAAGATCTTCCAGGTGTGCCTCCTGAATGAGAATGAACGAGAAGTAGAGTTTGGTATTGATGTAATACTAGGCACCCAACCAATCTCCATTTCTCCGTATAGAATGGACCTAGCAGAATTACGAGAATTGAAAGAGCAATTAAGAGATTTGCTAGAGAAGGGAGTCATAAGGCCTACTATGTCCCCCTGGGGAGCACCAGTGTTATTTGTGCGCGAAAAAGATGGATCGCTGAGGGTGTGTATTGATTATTGACAATTGAATAAGGTGACTATTAAGAATAAATATCCTCTCCCAAGAATTGATGATTTATTTGATCAATTACAGGGTGCCAAGTGCTTTTCTAAGATTGATTTGAGGTCAGGTTACCACCAAGTGAGGGTCAAAGAGAAGGATATACCCAAGACAGCTTTCCGAACACTGTATGGTCATTATGAGTTTCTAATTATGTCATTTGTTAGCCCAAATGACATAATTAGAAA
>NW_025817498.1:0-1044 GCF_002878395.1 Capsicum annuum | reverse complement strand
CTAGTGAGTTTTCGGAATTGGGGCTTCTCCAATGGAAGAGAGAAGTTTCAAAATATTACAAAGTGTTTGTTGTCTTCCAAAATATGAATGAACTATCTATTTATATTAGTCCACAAAGAGAGATAACAAATGACCATCCTACCCTTGCCAAGGGGTGGCCTTGGAGTGTAAGTTTATTACACTTCAAGGCTCCTCTTCACACTTAAAAACATTTAATCCATTGGAAGGCTCAAGTACCAGCTCACACACGGCAATTTGCATGAACATAACTTGGAGTTTTTGTAACTCCCGAGCTTGGCTATGTGTGAATGTCGTGAACTTGTTGGACAGCTTGTAGAACTTGTTGGACAGCTTGGTACACCCGTATCATCCTCTATATCTTGAGAGTAATTTGACCTTAAATTCGACATTTGGTCATCCTCAACCGCATCTACTAGAGAAAAATCACACACGTTGAAAGTGTTGTGCACTTGGTATTCCGAGGGAAGGTCAATCTTGTAGGCATTATTATTGATTCTTTCAAGTACTTGGAATGGACCATCACCCCTTGGCATCAATTTGGTCTTCCTTTGAGATGGAAACCGATCCTTCCTAAGGTGCACCCACACCCAATCTCCCGGTTCAAGAATGAGTTTCTTTCTTCCTTTGTTTGCCCACTTTGCAATCTCTGAATTTTTCTTCTCAAGTCGAAGCCGCACCTTCTAATGCAACTTTTTCGTAAAATCTGCCCGCTTTCTTCCATCTAGGCTAATCATAAGATCACTTGGTAAAGGAGTTAAATCCAAAGGGGTAAGGGGGTTGAGGCCGTATACACACTCAAAGAGAGTCATTCCCGTACTTGAGTGTATGCACGATTACAGGCAAACTCAATTAATGGTAGGTGTTCCTCCCAAGAAGTCAATTTTCCCTTAATCATGGAATGTAGCATAGCACCCAAAGTCCTATTTACTACTTTCGTTTGGCCATCGGTTTGTGGGTGGCAAGAAGTGGAGAACAACAACTTGGTACCAAGCCTACCCCACATGGACTTCCAAAAGTGACTTA
>NW_025817497.1:0-2064 GCF_002878395.1 Capsicum annuum | reverse complement strand
ACGAGCTCCAGCCCAGCAGTAGTAGTAGCGTTCCAGTCGCAGAGACATAGTAAGTCCTCATTAATTCGAGGACAATATATTTTGATTCATTTATTTATTCTTCAGTACAGTTTTATGGAGTTAGTTGGAGACATTTTCCTTCAACTTCTTATTCAAACAGTTTAGAGGCTTTCATATTTACTTTCAGATTGATGTTTAGATTGAGTTGTTTTGGTTATTTTTCACCCATATTATTGTATTCAGTTGAACCTTATGGCCTTATAGTTCCATGTATTTCGCATTATTATGTTATAATTTGCAGTATACAGGTACAGATATCAGTCATGGGTTAGCTTGTGGTCCCTCGAGGTCATGAGCACCGTGTTGCATTTCGGTTCAGTAAATCGGGGTGTTACATACTTGGTATCTGAGACTAAGGTTCAATAGAGTTCTAGAAGGTTGAAAGCCGCATCTAGTAGAGTCTTGTACATGGGTGTGTTTCACACCACATTTATGTGCGGGAGGCTATAAGATGTTTTAGAAACAGTCCCCTTTCTTCATTATTCATGTCATGCTAGTAAGTATAATCACAAGTTAAACTCTCAGTCTAATCCATTCTTCTCTTATTCTAGACCATGGCCCCAAACATGAGAAGCCAGCCAGCTCCTTAGCCTGAAGATCCTTTGGACGAACTTATTTTCCATGCGGAGTTTAGAGCTGCATTTACCACACTTTATCAGTCCATGTCTGCACAGAATGAATGGCCACCAGTCATTCTGGCCAATCTAGTGGCTACTCCGAAAGCAGCTAGGGTTTGAGACTTCACCCGAATGAACCTTCCATCTTTCCATGGGTGTAAGTCTGATGAGGACCCTCAGGAGTTCATTGACCAAGTCCAGAAGGTCATTCACATCATGGGTGATACTTCTATTGAGAGTGCTGAGTTAGCTGCCTACCAGTTACAGGATGTTTCCCATGATTGGTATAAACAGTGAAAGTCTGAGAGGTTAGATAATTCAGGCTCTATCGAGTGAGAGGAATTTGTCATAGCCTTAAATAGATTCTTTCCCCAAGAGCTGAGTGAAGCCAAAGTTCTTAATTTCATCAACCTCAGGTAGGGGAATATGACAGTTAGGGATTATTCTCTCAGATTTACTCAGCTAGCCAGGTATGCTCCTCATGTGGTTGCAGACAATAGAGCTAAGATGAGCAAGTTTGTGTTAGGGGTTAACAATAGCGTGGTAAATGAGTATAGGTCTGCGATGCTGATCAGTGATATGACCTTAGAAAGACTCATGACCCATGCCCAGCAAGTAGAAAAGCAGAAGTTTAAGACTAGGGAGAGGCAAAATAAGAGAGCAAGGTCAGGTAATTTCAACTTTGCACACCCCAAGTCAGATGGAGCAAACCATTTATAGTTTTGCTCCAAGTCAGCCATTCCAGCTCCTTCCTCTGCCAGTGCTCCAGTGCCGAAGTTCAGAGACGGCAATAGAAACAAAGCACCAGGCTTTAAATCTCAGGGCAGTGTTAGCAGTACCCGAATAAATCCCCTTTATCAGACTTATGGTAAGAACCACAAGGGCATTTGCAGAGCCGGTAGTGATGTCTGTTTTGGTTGTGGCAAGCCAGGCCACAGGATTAGAGAGTGCCTGCAGTCAAGTCTTAAGGGTTAGTAAAATTATTCTACAGCTCAGTCCAGTCGCCTGAATCAGCAGGGTGCCATTTCCAGTTGTACCAGTGGGCAACCCCCAAGTAGACTCTATGCTCTTCAGTTCAGGCAGGATTAGGAAAATTCTCCTGATGTTGTTACTGGTACATTACAGATTTTCCATGTTCATGTTTATGCTTTGCTAGACCCAGGTGCATCTTTGTTTTTTGTTACTCCATACATAGCAAGAGATTTTAGAATCAGTCCCAAAGTCCTAGTAGAGCCCTTCTCAGTATCTACCCCAGTGGGTAAAACCATCATAGCTCGGTAGGTATATAGGAACTCCCCGGTTATGATATCTCAAAATCCACATCAGCAGATTTAGTGGAGTTAGAGATGACTGATTTTGATGTCATTCTTGGCATGGATTGGATTCA
>NW_025817496.1:0-1071 GCF_002878395.1 Capsicum annuum | reverse complement strand
TGATAAAATTTAAAGACCAATTGAAATTGCCAAAAGAGAAAACTGCAGCTTCACATTTATATAGGTCTAACATATATGTGATCCAGTTAGCACGCAGTTCCACAGTTCAAAAGAGAAACATATTCAAAGATGAAAAAACTTGATTATTCTCTAGTCTAACAATTAGATGTCCTATAATGCTGAAGCGACAACACTTCCAAAATTACATAATACTATTTTTGAGTTTCATTTGTCATAGCCCATACGTACCAACATATTTACATATTTAATATGTTTAACAGAATAAACCTTACACAAACCTTTCTTCTATCAAATCAATATCAGATCTGTTTAGTGATTATTAGAGAACTCAATACACGATGGGAAGTTGAAGATGACTTGAAATTAATAGATGTAGGATCGTTGTGAATAGAAGACAACAAATATTCTACAGCACAAATGTAAAAAACAAACAGTAAAATGAACAACTAAAACTATTGGCAAACTTGACAAAGGCCTAATAGCTCATGTTGATGTTGTTCCATGCATTGGTACTTTACAATGATCTACATTCTACGATATCAGATATTTGGTAGAGATTAAGGTTATAAGTTTATAAGGTTGTTTACTAATATAAGGTTATAAGATTAAATGGGTGTCACACCCCTTTTTTAACCAAAAAGATTCGATTTTAAGTTTGAAAGGGTTTTCATTATTAAGTGACAAAATGGAGATTTGTTTTGAAAAGTACTTTTTATATTCAAAACTCGAAGTCACCACTTGTCATAATTTGGTGTGCCAAGTCACCTTTGGAAATCCTTTTCAAAATGGTTTTGACTTTTTAAGACTGGTTTACGAACAGAGATTCCGGCTAAGGAATTTTGTTGACTGAGGGAAAGGTGTTAGGCACCCCTTGATCTCGCGGTTTGACCACGGTCGCTCCGTGGAAAGTATCGGCTAATTTGGACACTATAAAATGTACAAACCACATAAACACACAAAAAAAAACAAAACAAAACAAATCAAATAAAATTCAAACCAAAATAATGTCCAGTCCAAATTATACAGTCCAAAAGATAGAAAAATGCGAAA
>NW_025817495.1:0-1569 GCF_002878395.1 Capsicum annuum | reverse complement strand
TCAACTTCAAGAACATACTAAAATCATAAAAGAAAACTTTTCAATTAGCAATTGTCTATCGAAATACATGATGATTTATTCTTGTAAATATAAAAAACATACTATAAGAAAACTTACCTCAAAGCACAAACAAATCTGTCTCTTCAATGGACAATTGTAACACCCTGTATTCAAGTACATGTATTGGCGTATTCAAGTATGTGTATTGGTCTTATTTATATGGAATTAATTTTTTTATTTTATTTATACCGGAATTTGCCCGTCGATCGTTCCATGCGAAGGTTATTGAATAAGATTTCCAACGATATAAAGATTTCCAAAAATGGATAGGTTTCGGATATAATCGAGCACGTTCGAAATTATAAAACGGTGGCTGGGATATTTGGGAATAGTAAATGTGCAGGAAAATTTCCTGCACACAAACTACTGAGGCCAGCCAATTTTTTGGGTCAAATTCGAACGATCATAACTCCCTTAATATAATAACCTGGGAGAGCTGCGACCTATGAAAAGAAAGATCTTTGAGTCTTCTTTCCAATTCAATTGGTTTCATCCAAATCCAACATCTAAGTAAGGAGTTATACTCGTTTTACTTCAGCCTCTTAAAACAGATTTTTAGGATCAACTTCAAACGATTATAACTCCTTGTACAGGACGAACTGGGCCGCCTACTTTATATTAAATGAAATCCCTTTGAATTATCTTTCCAACGATACCAATTTCACCAAAATCCTATATCGGAGCAAATAGTTATGGTCGATCTACTTTAGCTTATCAAAACAGTCCACCAAAGGACAGATTTGACATTATTTAAATTTTAAAGGCATTTTGGTCATTTCCTATTATATTATGGACGGGAAAATGTGTGTATATACATGTATATGAGTTCAAAAACTCATTTTCATCATCAATCATTGAGAAGGAACAAACCCTAGCCAAATTTGACCTTTAAATTACTTTTGATTCAACAGTAGAAATTCCAAAGTAATCCGATAACTGCGTTTGTCATCTCGAGATCTTCGAATGGCACCTATAATTTGTGCAAAAAGGATTGTATAATCAAGAGGTGAATTCTAAGGTATGAATATTGTTTGCCTTTGTTCTTTTCCATATGTATATGTGTGATAGAGGATTATATGTATTGGTTGTTATTGAAAGGTGATGAAAATAGGGTTATGGACTATTTTGCATGCTTTGGTTGTATTGAATTGTGGAAGGTGGATATGGTAATTGAGTTATGGAAGGTGGATATGGTGATATACTATTGAATTGATGATTATTTATGTCTATGGCTCAATTTGGTTTAATGGATTGATTGGAAGGATAAATGAATCCAAACTTGATATTGGAGGATGTTGTATGAATATGCATGGCATGTGAATGTAATCAGAGTATAAGAAGGTTAAAGTGAAACCCTTTATGGTGTAATTAGGGCTTACTACTCAACCACTAGTTTGGTGAATTCAAATAATTGAATTGTGACGTTTGGTTGCTACTACTAGATTGCTATATATGTTCATTGTAGATAAGTAATCCGAAAAGACGGGAAGTCCCAAATGGACTTCCCGT
>NW_025817494.1:0-1518 GCF_002878395.1 Capsicum annuum | reverse complement strand
CATACATTTAATTATTTTCAACCTACCAAGTCACCAAACATAACAACCTTCAAAATAAAAAAAATAACCTTTAAAGTCCCTACACTTAATCATTTTAAACCTACCAAGTCACCAAACATAACCACTTTTAAAACACAAAAACATATTTAAAGTCCTTACACTTAATCATTTTCAGCCTACCAAGTCACCAAACATAACCATATTCAAAACAATAAATCACCTTTAAAGTCCCTATATACACTTAATCAGTTTCAACCTACCAAGTCACTAAACATAACCACATTCAAAAAAAAAATATCACCTTTAAAGTCCCTACATATACTTAATCATTTTCAACTTACCAAGTCACCAAACATAACCACATTCATAACATAAAAACCACTTTAAAGTCTCTACACTTAATCATTTTCAACCTACCAAGTCACCAAACACAACCATATTCTAAAAATAAAAATCACCTTTAAAGACCCTACGCTTAATAATTTTCAACCTAACAAGTCACCAAACAAAAACATATTCAAAACAAAAAATCACCTTTATTGTCCCTACATCCACTTAATCATTTCCAACCAACTAAGTCACCAAACAAAGCCATGTTCAAAACAAAAAATTACTTTTAAAGTCCCCACACCTAATCATTCAACCTACCACGTCCCCAAATATAACCACATTCAACACAAAAAAATCACCGTTAAAGTCCCTACACTTAATCATTTTCAAACTACCAAGTCACCAGACATAACCACTTTCAAAATACAAAAAGACTTTTCAAGTCCCGATATTTAAACATTTGGAACCTACCAAGCCAACAAACATAACCACATTCAAAACAAAAAATCACCTTCAAAGTCACTACACTTAATCATTTTCAACCAAACAAGTCACCAACCAAACCAACTTTCAAAGCACAAAAACTCCTTTAAACTTTCTACACTTAATGATTTTCAACCTAGCAAATCAACAAACACAACCACATTCGAAAAAAAAAATACCCTTTAAAGTTCCTACACTTAATAAATTTCAACCTACCAAGTCGCCAAGCATAACCACTTTCAAAACAAAACATTCACATCTCAAGTCCCTAAACTTAATCATTTTAAACCTACCAATTCACCAAGCATAACCACTTTCAAAACACAAAAACACCTTTAAAGACCCTAGACTTCATCATTTTTAATCTAGCAAGTCACCAAACATAACAAGATTAAAAATAAAAAATTAACTTTAAAGTCCCTACACTTAATCATTTTAAACCTACCGAGTCGCCACGCATAACTACTTTCAAAAGAAAAAAAAAACAACTTTCAAGTCCCTACACTAAATCATTTTCAACCTACCAAGTCACCAACCATAACCACTTTCAAAACTAAAAAACACCATTAAAGTCCCTACACTTAATCATTTTCAACCTAACAAGTCACCAAACATAACCATATTCAAAACAAAAAATCACCTTTATAGTCCCTACATCCACTTAATCATTTTCAACCAACTAAGTCACCAAACATAGCCATGTTC
>NW_025817493.1:0-1099 GCF_002878395.1 Capsicum annuum | reverse complement strand
ATGTGTTCACTATAAGCCTTGATGGCTGTAATAGCTTTGCCGGAGGTGGAGGGAGACTCTGAGCCAGGAAAGGAACTAGGCTCTGGTTCTTTAAGATGGTCATTCGAGATGATCGGGAAAGTCTTAGGAGACTCAGGGGGAGAAATCTTTTCTGGGGGAGAAATATCCTTTAGGACTTGATCTGTTAGAACGTTGAGCTCTACTTGGTCAAGACGGATTTTCAGATTCCTGATTTCTCCTTTTAGGCTGGAGATTTCTCCTATGAGATCAGCAATAGAAGGTTCTGTAGGCTTGTCGAATCTTGACATAACCTGTTTCATGCTAAAAGGCTGAATAATAGGTTTGGGGGGCTTTTCGTCGTGCGAAAGCATCAATCGTTTGAGTTCTAGAAGGTATTTGTTTCTAGCCTCATCATCCTGGATATGTTCTATAATGTCAAATAGGATCTCTTTAGGATTTCCGGTAATGACATTAATGGCCTTTCTGGTGCAGGTGCAGAAAGTACCGTTACCGGCACATTCTTGGCCTGATTGGGATTGATCGGACTCATAAGCAGCATTGATGAACTCTTCATCGCTGTAGTCCTCACTGGATGAGGTGTAGGAGGACTCTGAAGAATCAGGCGAGTCTTCCATTATAGAGAATAGACTAGCTCTGGTTTCTTCTGAGAGATCTAGCTGGTTAATCTTCTTCTTATTATTGGACTTGCAATCCTTTGCCCAGTGGCCTGTCTTGCCACAAGTCCAACAAGTGTCTTTAGCCTTAGAGGTTTTCCTTTTGGTAGATTTTCTACTTGATTTATAAGAATCTCATTTGAAGGGTTTCTTACTAGAAGTAGCCTTCTTAATAGGTTTGGAAGTCCTTTTCTTATGCTTTTTGCCAGGGCTGGTGAATCCATAGTCTTGACAGAAAGTTCCTAGACCGTACTTGGAAGTACTATCTTTCTTAAGTTGTTTCTTAAGCTTGATATCAGTGCAGAGATCTATTCCTACGGTAGTGATGAAACTGATTAAGTCACCATAGGTTAAGATATCATAAGGGATTTTTCCCTCAAATCTATCCTTAATTTTGGTTCGAACCTTTTCGGCAAAGAGAGAAG
>NW_025817492.1:0-1423 GCF_002878395.1 Capsicum annuum | reverse complement strand
TTATGTGATGGTTAGTGGAATTTTGTATGTGTATGTTCTTGGGGTAGCTCGTGGGAGTGATATTGATAGTGGTTTAGAGAATATGTGAAGTATGCCTTTATGAGTGTTTGCTTTGAAGTTCATATGTGGTTATAAAGATAGGCTTGAATGACATGTTGAGATTGTTGTAAAGGAACACTATATGCGCTAGCGACTTCATAGTAAGAGTTTAGAGTAGTCATTGAAGTGGTAAGGCATGTTATACTTAGGATGTGATCTTTAAAGGAGATATAGAAGATTGCATCATATGGTTTAGAATAATAGCGAGGTCTGGCGTGTTGTATTTTTGTGACTTAGAGTTAGGCTTGATCACGGCGAAGGGATTAATTTATTTCCGACATTAGTAGAAAGATTTGTCAATGCTTATATGAGAATTTTAACCTGAGTTGAATGAATATGATATTTAAGGAGAATAGTATAGTTAAGTGATATTCGAGAAGTGTGCTAAGCTTGAAAGTAAGAAGTTGTAATACCAAAAGCCTGGTAATTCTATCCTAATTTAGGAGTTATATGCCTATGTTCCAGACTGCAGAGTAGTGTCAATGTGGTGATTCCTCAGTTGGATGTCTTGTGTAATCCATACCCAAGATTCATGGCTCCCTATTACTGCTAGAATTTCTTTAGAGAATTGTGCTGAAGAGATACTCCAGTTAAGTATGAGGGTGTAGTATAATTCAGTATGTATGGCCAATAAGTCAGTTTAGCAGTCAGATTCGCATGACTTATTTTCTCGTCTTTGCACTTATTCATGCTACTCGAAATCTCAGACATGCTACTATTCCAAGATAGAGTATACCAGTAGTTACGAGTATAGCCTAGTTCATGCATTAAATTTAGATTCCAGATGTTCAGTTATGATTCAATTCGTAGGTGCCCTGTGCATCGCCTCAATTTTTCGAGTATCTTAGTGAATTGAGCATCCATAGAGGGACATAGGGGACCAAGGGGGAGATATCTCATTCAGTTGCATACATAGATTCTTATTACAAGCTTCACATTAGTTATTATTGTGTATAGAGCCATACGTTCATACGTCAGTTCAGTCAGATATGTATGCATTAGAAATGCATGTTCAATAGAAAAGTTCAGCTTATCAGTGTGCCGTCAGACACGTGTTCTCGCTCCATATCTGCCGAAAGCATTATCCAGGATCTACTCAAGTCTGAGGGAGGATTAAGTTGCAAGACATCTTTGGAAGGCATCTTGATGATAATTATTAAAGTCCTTGTTTCCTTAGAATTAGTTTCTTTATAGGTTTTTTAGTATTTCTCTAGTATTCTGAGTCTTTTCTAGTTTTAGATAATTTTAGTTTCCTTTCATTAAAGCTTTGTTTTAACAACAGTTGGAAATGCATGGAAAATTTCGCGTTTGTTTCAAGTTTATT
>NW_025817491.1:0-1320 GCF_002878395.1 Capsicum annuum | reverse complement strand
TATTAGAGTTGATCCCCAAAAGACCAAAGCTATTAGAAATTGGCCTAGACCTATTTCTCTAACTGATATCTGAAGTTTCTTAGGTTTAGCTGGCTATTACCGCCGTTTTATTGAGGGTTTCTCCTCTATAGTGTCTCCTATGACTCGGTTGGCCCAAAGAAAACTGAAGTTCTTGTGGTCCGAATCTTGTGAGAAGTGTTTTCAGGAATTGAAGACTCGAATCACTTCAACCCCTATTTTGACTTTGCCTGATGGTGTTGATGGTTTTATGGTGTACTGTGATGCTTCGAGAGTTGGGTTGGGTTGCGTATTGATGCAGAAAGGTAAGGTGATAGATTATGCTTCTTGACAGTTGAAACCCCATGAGAAAAATTACCCCACCCATGACCTTGAGTTGGCTGCTGTTGTGTTTGCTTTGAAAATCTAGAGACACTATTTGTATGGTGTGCATGCTGATGTTTTCACTGATCATAAGAGTCTGCAGTATGTGTTTACCCAGAGAGAATTGAATCTTAAGTAGAGATGATGGTTAGAATTGTTAAAGGACTATGATATGAGTGTGCTATACCATCTGGGCAAGGCCAATGTTGTGGCGGATGCCCTAAGCAGAGTGTCTATGGGTTGTGTTTTGCATGTGGTAGAAGGTAAGAAAGAGTTGGCTTGTGATGTACATCATTTGGCTAGATTGGGGGTTAGGTTGTTTGACTCTGCTGAAGGTAGTATAGGGGTTCAGAGTAGTTCCGAATCCTCCTTGGTTTGGAAGTGAAGGAAAAGCAATACTTATATGCTAGTTTGGTTAGACTGAAGAAGTCAGTCAAGGACCAAAAAGTAGAGGTTTTCTCCCAAGGGGGAGATGATATGTTGAGATTGCAGGGTAGATTGTGTGTCCTGAATGTTGGTGATCTGAGACAAAGGATTATGGCTGAAGCGCACGGGGCACGATATTCTATTCATTCTGGTGCCACCAAGATGTACTGAGACTTGCGGGAAATCTATTGGTGGAGTGGCATAAAGAAAGATATAACAACATTTGTAGCTAAGTGTGCAACATGCCAACAGGTTAAGTTTGAACACCAAAGACCTGGTGGTATGATGCAAGAGTTTAGTATTCCCACCTGGAAGTGGGAAGAGATAAATATGGACTTCTTGATTGGTTTACCTCCTTCCCGACGTCATCATGATTCCATTTGGGTTGTGGTTGATAGGTTGACTAAGTCTGCTCATTTTTTGCCTGTTCATACTTCACATACTGCTTATGCTAGATTGTATATCAGAGAGCTAGTTAGACTGCATGGAGTTCCTTTGTCTATCATTTCGGAT
>NW_025817490.1:0-1535 GCF_002878395.1 Capsicum annuum | reverse complement strand
ATGGTAAGTGATCATCCCAACTTCCCTTAAAGTCAAGTGCACAAGCTCTCAACATATCCTCTAAGGTCTAGATGGTCCACTCAGCCTGACCATCGGTCTATGGATGAAAAGCAGAACTCAAAAGCACTTGGGTACCAAGACCCTTCTGAAAATCTTTCCAAAATTGCAAAGTAAACTGAGTACCCTTATCCGAAATGATAGACAAGGGAACTCCATGCAGTCTGACTAGCTCTCGGATATACAATCTAGCGTAATCCTCAGCAGTATATGAAGTATGAACAGGCAAGAAATGAGCAGAATTAGCCAACCTATCGATCAGAACCCAAATGGAATCATGATGGCATCGGAAAGGAGGTAAACCAATCACGAAGTCCATATTTATCTCTTCCCACTTCCAGGTGGGAATACTAAACTCTTACATCATACCACCAGGTCTTTGGTGTTCAACCTTAACTGTTGACATGTTGCACACTTAGCTACAAACGCTACTATATCTTTCTTCATGTCACTCCACCAATAGATATCCCGCAAGTCTCGGTACATCTTAGTGGTACCAGGATGAATAGAATATCGCGCCCTGTGCACTTCAGCCATAATTCTCTGTCTCAGATCATCAATATTTGGTACACACAATCTACCCTGCAATCTCAACACACCATCTCCCCCTTGGGAGAAAACCTCTACTTTTTGGTCCTTGACTGATTACTTCAGTCTGACCAAACTAGCATCTAAGTATTGCTTTTCCTTCACTTTCGAAACCAAGGAGGATTCGAAACTACTCTGAACCCCTATACTAACTTTAGCAGAGTCAAACAACCTAACCCCCAATCTAGCCAAACGATGTACATCACGAGCCAACTCATTCTTACCTTCTACCACAGGCGAAACACTACCCATGGACACTCTACTTAGGGCATCCTCCACAACATTGTCCTTGACCGGATGGTACAACACACTCATATCATAGTCCTTTAATAATTCTAACCATTGTCTCTGGCTAAGATTCAATTCTCTCTGGGTAAACACATACTGCAGACTCTTATGATCAGTGAAAACATCAACATGGACACCATACAAATAGTGTCTCCAGATTTTCAAAGCAAACATAACAGCAGCCAACTCAAGGTCATGGGTAGGGTAATTTTTCTCATAGGGTTTCAACTGTCTAGAAGCATAAGCTATCACCTTACTCTTCTGCATCAATACGCAACCTAACCCAACTCTTGAAGCATCACAGTACACCACAAAACCATCAATACCATCAGGCAAAGTCAAAATAGGGGTTGAAGTGAGTCGAGTCTTCAACTCCTGAAAACTCTTCTCACAAGATTCGGACCACAAGAACTTTACTTTCTTTTGGGTCAACCGAGTTATAGGAGACGCTATAGAGGAGAAACCCTTAACAAAACGGTGGTAATAGCCAGCAAAACCCAAGAAACTTCAGATATAAGTCAAAGAAATAGGTCTAGGATAATTTCTAACAGCTTTGGTCTTTTGGGGATCAACTCTAATACCCTCGGAAGAAATGATATAAC
>NW_025817489.1:0-3081 GCF_002878395.1 Capsicum annuum | reverse complement strand
GCCAGCATGATAGGTTCCCCAATAACCTCAACCTCTCCAAGAGAGAAGTGAGACAAAATACTAGTTGTGCTATCTACAATCATCACCAGGAAGACAAATCCCACATTTTCTTTAAGTGTCCCATCCTCAAAGATTTTGGAGTGCAAACTATCCACAAGATGACCCAGTCCAAACAACCTCCTATTACCAGTCTCTACCCTCTTACTGGCACACTATCTGGAGATCTCTTGAACATTACCAATTCAACAGACTAATCCACTGGCATTACTTCATTCCTTTCAGCCTCTAGACATTATGGGACACCAGGAACTTAATACCTTCAATAAAAAAAAAGGATCATCCCAATTTTAACCATGCTTACTCCCAAACTGTTGAGTATAAACATCTTTCTCAAAAGAATACCCCAATCAAGCAAAACCAAATCATCAATGTTAAGTGAAATCTTCCCACCTTCCACACCTTCAAGCTCAACACTGATAATTCTTGCCTTTGAAACCTCGGGAAGGGTGGAATAGAAGGGGTAGTCAGATCCATTGAAGGAGGCTGAGTGTTAGATTTTAACAAAAACTTTCACCGGACTAACAACAACATGATGGAACTTATGGCTCTCATTGAAGGATTAATACTGGTAGAGCAAAATAATCTTCCCCCCATTGAAATTAACATTGATTCCATAGAAGTTATATCTATGTTAACTAACGGGAACCTCCACTATGATACTTTGATTTTGGAACGCAGGTCAAAATTAAAAAGGCTAAGGAATCCGGAAGTCAAGCACTGCTATAGAGAAAAAAATGGAGTGGCGGATGCTTTAGAAAAAGATGGAGCAAGGGCAAGCGGGTTTCAGGAGACTACCCTTTTTGAAGTTCCACCGATATGTGCAAAAGATGCAATGTGAGCAGACATCTCAGAAACTTTTTGAGAGAACAATTAGCTCTTGTACTAATGATTTTAACTGGCCAGGCCAGAACTATTCCTTTTTGAACCCTGACTAATCGTCAAAAATTGAAACTTAAACTGCATTCTCTTTTATATTAATGTATGTCCTTTCTACCAAAAAATAATAATATTATTCGCATATTGAATCATCGAAAAAAAGAGATATTTATATCAATTTAAATTGATGGACCTTGAACATTCACAAAGAAAGATAAGTTGAAAATGTTATATCATTCCTGCATATCAAAAGAATGTTATCAAATCAAGAATAATTTTTTTAAATGAAAAATTAAAAAATGCAGTAAATAAATTCACGAATAAAGCAAATGATAGAGAAGTATATGTAAGAAAGGCTAAGTAATAGAATTTCATTTACACTCAGATTTCATTTAAATACAAATTCAAATATCACATATGTTTATTAAAATAAGATTAGTTTATTATTCTTTCTTATCCTTATCCTTGCATTTTTCAAATACAATATATATTTAAAATTAATATAGATTTGAGTTGAGATAAATATTGAAATCAATGAGACAATACTAATACTTATACTAATATTAATACTAATAACATTTTAACTATTTTTACTTTACCACTATTAGATTGCACTACTATTACTATTACTATTACTATTACTATTATTATTTGTTCATTGTTTTTTCAGATAAATATTAAGATAAATCGTGTAGCAAAAAAAAAATTGGGTGCCATGATTACTAATTAAGTACATCTAAATTATAAGTTTATCTTTGAATGTATGTTTTATCTCCAATTTAAATTCAAAAAAAAAATTGATAGAATAACCAATATCTTAGATGAGTGGTTAAAACAGTCAATATAGGTCAGGCTCGTTGGGATGGCCCGACCCAGCCTGTTATTTGATAAGGATGGGCTACAATTTTTATATCCCATTTAAGAATAGGGCTTTTTAGCCCTTCATGAATAAGTCTATTGACCCGTCGGCTTGAGCAATATGGGTTTGGGTAACCCGTGGGTCAAATAAAAAAAATTTAAAAATAAAATATAATACTAAAAATAAAAAAAGGAGTCCAAACTCAAAGTCTATATGAACCATCATATATATATTTAAATATTAATTATATTTATTAATCATATAAATAACTAATATATAAAATATAATTTTTTTAAGAAATCAAATATGTTTGATGAAGATGACATGGCGATGTTTAATACACCATAAATCCCATAAAAGTTTTCTTTAAAACATTTATTTTATTTTTAATGGACTAAACATTGACATTTCTTTGTGTTTTATTGTGATCAATTAAAACAAAATTAGGTTAATATTGTTATTTAGCGAGTTATAGTATTACTCATTAATTATTTTATTTCTTTTTCAATATCTCTATTTGATTTTAATTTGGTGTCAAAAGTTATTTAATTTCACAGATTATTAGGTTCTTTTTGTAAATTTGAGACTTATTTAATGAGTAGTAACTTCAAGCAATATTATATTGTAAATATTTATGCAATTAATATTTTAAAATTTAAATTAAGATTATAAAAATAATATATTTTAAAAAATGGGCTGGCCCATGGAGGCCCACAACCCATAGTGTGACGGGTTGGGCTTGCTATTTTCTAGTCTTTCATGTTGATGGGTCAGCCTAGCTGGGCCCGTCAAACTCTACAGCCCGGATGAGCCGGTCTGATCCATATTAACAACTCTAGGAGCATTTATATAACGATAAGAATCCAATTAGAACTGTTTAGTATTATAACTATCTACTTATAATATATAATTTTATATTTTTTTAATATTATTTTAAATTTAAAATCAACAATTTATTTGTAACGCCCCAAGATCCCATCCCGAGACATCACACAGTGCTTAAGGACAAACGCGGCCTCAGGCTAACCCTCTAAACTTGTCATCACTTCTAGAACTCACTTTGACAATAGTCATGATAATATAAGAGAGAATGACATATCATAAACATACTAGAATAAGATACGAAACTAGCATGCACAATCCAAAATACTGAAATTCTATATATACCAACCCTTTGGCCTGACAAAGCCTCTATACATCAAAATCAAGGAGACATTTGGATACACCTCCAATTGACTCAAACAGTACTGAAAGCCATAACAACAAAACAGGATCACAAAATTATA
>NW_025817488.1:0-1222 GCF_002878395.1 Capsicum annuum | reverse complement strand
AGAGTGTCAAGAAAAATAGAGTCGGAAAAATCCCCAAAATAAAAGAGTCAATAAAAGAAAAGAAAAAGAATCAGAATCAAGCAAAAGATTAAGCTGCCAGAACTACGCATGACCTGATTCTCCTCTCTCGGGGGTGAGATACGTAGGCTACCCTACTAAGGGCTCGGTCCAACCAAATAGTCAAAAGAAACTGGGGCATGAGTTAATCCTCATTGTTTGAGTCGATTCCAAAATTTGCAAGTCCTACCCCACTTGAAGTGTCGTTTGGGCCCCATGTCATCCTTTATTTCTAACCTTATCCAAAAGCCAAGTTACAACCAAAGAAAGACCTTCAGATCAATCTTTGAGGATGCTAAGGCAGAGCATGCAAGGGATATGATGATGCATTTGGGAACTATTTGTCTTCCTCGGCATAGGGAATCAAGAGAGAAATAAAAATGAGAGTCTTATTAGTGAAAACCCTTACGGGCACCATAAGGCAATGACAAGTTGAGAGAAATAAAAATCAGAGAGTCTTATTAGTGAAAACCCTCACGGGCACCATAACGCGATAGTGAGCCGAGAGAAAATGAAAGAAACTTGTTGGCGAAAACCCTTCAAGGCGCCACTATCCAAATGGGGTCTTAAATGCAATTGACCTAAGAAAGTAACTCAGTTTTAAGGCGATTAACTCAACAAAAATTGGTAGAAAGTTTGGATGAAAAGATCAAGATGCTTAATCCAAAATGCATGGCATAATCATTAGTGTTGACTGTCATTTTTAGATGAATTTTTCATTTCTTTGTTTTAAAAGGAGACATTCATTGTCTTTTCTTTCTTCTCTTTATTTTAATTTTATCTTTCTTAAGTCAGTTATCAAACCAAAAATTGTCATTCTTTTTTTGTTTCTTGTCTTTGAGTCAAGTCCGTATCAAAACAAATGAGAAAAGATTTCAAAACTGGTTACCAGCTTCTTTAATTGCACAAATCAAGACAAAAGCTAGCACATGAAAGAGACATGATTGTGAGCCCAAAAAAGGCATGAAGGAAGTTTTGTCAACAGAGAAGTCAGGGAACTCATGGAAATACCAAGATTCAAAGGGTTTATTTGAGAAACACGACAAAGCAGAAATACTGTGTTTGTTTCAGAGTCACTCATAATAAGCTGAGTTTGAGTCAATGATACATCAAGTCAATGACATATGCTAATGGTTGGAAGCAAAGCTAAATGTGACGGGGGCAG
>NW_025817487.1:0-1749 GCF_002878395.1 Capsicum annuum | reverse complement strand
TTTTCTTTCATACCCCTCTTTTGGAATCAATATAGTCAGCAAAGCTCGAAAGAAAAGTGTCGAGAAAAGCAATAGTCAGAAAAGTTCAAAAAAAAAAGAGAAAAAATATGTCCAATAAAAAAGACAAAAAAAGAGTGTCAAGAAAAATAGAGTCGGAAAAATCCCCAAAATAAAAGAGTCAATAAAAGAAAAGAAAAAGAATCAGAATCAAACAAAAGAATAAGCTGCCAGAACTACGCATAACCTGATTCTCCTCTCTCGGGGGTGAGATACGTAGGCTTCCCTACTAAGGGCTCGGTCCAACCAAATAGTCAAAAGAAACTGGGGCATGAGTTAATCCTCATTGTTTGAGTCGATTCCAAAATTTGTAAGTCCTACCCCACTTTAACTGTCGTTTGGGCCCCATGTCATCCTTTCTTTCTAACCTTATCCAAAAGCCAAGTTACAACCAAAGAAAGACCTTTAAATCAATCTTTGAGGATGCTAAGGCAGAGCATGCAAGGGATATGATGATGCATTTGGGAACTATTTGTCTTCCTCAGCATAGGGAATCAAGAGAGAAATAAAAATGCGAGTCTTATTGGTGAAAACCCTTACGGGCACCATAAGGCAATGACAAGTTGAGAGAAATAAAAATAAAAGAGTCTTATTAGTGAAAACCCTCACGGGCACCATAAGGAGATAGTGAGCCGAGAGAAAATGAAAGAAGCTTGTTGGCGAAAACCCTTCAAGGCGCCACTAGCCAAATGGAGTCTTAAATGCAATTGACCTAAGAAAGCAACTCAGTTTCAAGGAGATTAACTCAACAACAATGGGTAGAAAGTTTGGATGAAAAGATCAAGATGCTTAATCCAAAATGCATGGCATAATCATTAGTGTTGACTGCCATTTTTAGATGAATTTTTCATTTCTTTGTTTTAAAAGGAGACATTTATTGTCTTTTCTTTCTTCTCTTTATTTTAATTTTATCTTTCTTAAGTCAGTTATCAAAACAAAAATTGTCATTCTTTTTTTGTTTCTTGTCTTTGAGTCAAGTCCGTATCAAAACAAATGAGAAAAGATTTCAAAACTGGTTACCAGCTTCTTTAATTGCACATATCAAGACAAAAGCTAGCACATGAAAGAGACATGATTGTGACCCCAAAAAAGGCATGTAGGAAGTTTTGTCAACAGAGAAGTCGGGGAACTCATGGAAATACTAAGATTCAAAGGGTTTATTTGAGAAACACGACAAAGCAGAAATACTGTGTTTGTTTCGGAGTCACTCTTAATAAGATGAGTTTGAGTCAATGATACATCAAGTCAATGACATATGCTAATGGTTGGAAGCAAAGCTAAATGTGACGGGGGCAGGAGCAACAAGTTTTCTTTGTATGTAATAGGAATACATGTTGCATTCAGATCAAGGATTTCAGAGCCTAAACATCATAGGCCGTAATTTCTCACCTCAACAAATTCAAGAGGCAAGGTTGCTGCACAGGTTTGGTAATCAAAACCATGGTAAAACTCATAATTCAAGATCTCTAGGAGACACACTTTCTTGTTTTGGTAATTCAAGCAGCTTTGGTAAGGAGACACGCTTCATTATTTTGATAATTCAAACAACATTAATAAGGAAACACACTTCCTTGATTGGGTAATTCGAATTTCGCTTCTTAGGTAATGCACTTACTAACTTAAGTCTTGATTCCTATAAGACATACCTTTTAGTTGAGTCATTCCTATTGATTCCTATAAGACGTACCTTTT
>NW_025817486.1:0-1064 GCF_002878395.1 Capsicum annuum | reverse complement strand
CTGAGCAATCTCTTGAGTAAGTAAAATATTATCAGTAATTAATCTACCTTTAACAAAACCACTCTGATTATCAGAGATTATCCTACCCAACAGGGGGTTAAGCCTATTAGCAAGAATTTTGGAAATAATTTTACAAGTGAAATTACTCAAACTAATAGGTCTAAGTTCAGAAAAATTAGATGGCGAATCAATTTTAGGAATAAGAATCAGCCAAGTATGTGAATAAAACTTAGACAAGTACTTCCCCCTAAAGAAATCCTGACCATAGTTCTTAATATCGTTTTGAATAATATCCCAGCAACTATGAAAAAACATACCAAAATATCCATCAGGCCCTGCAGCACTTGTCGCACTCATACTGAGTTCATCGGAAGTTGTAGGGTTTGTTGTTGCTGAGAATTGAGATAAGAACACAAAAGACATAGTTTCGGTCGTCAGGTAACAACATTCTTAATCTTTTATTTCGTTTAAACAAAGTTGTTACTTTGCTCTTCTTCTTCATTGTTTTAATGTATTATTAGTATTTTTTTTTATAGTGGGTTTTTGATTTACTGATGAGAGTGTTAATGAAAATTGGATTTTGGTAGAACAATTTGTTAAGTACTTTGAGAGGTATGGAGAGATAATAGACTTGGCGATTATGAAAAATAGGCATACAGGTAGACCCAGAGGTTCTAGGTTCATCACCTATGCAGATCCAACCGTTGTAGACACTGTTACAGCCAAAAACCATATTATCAATGACAAACTTGTAGACACTGTTATAGCCCAAAACCATATTATCAATGACAAATAAGTGAGTAGTTTAGCTTCTGCTTTTATGTACCTCCTCCTTTCATGTTCAATTGATGTTGAATTGGAGTTGTGAGATATTATAAAATTATGTTCAACTTTGTTGACTACCTGTAATGTATATAAACACTTAAGTTAGTCATGCTTTAGGTTGAGGATCCATGGGAAACAACCTCTCTATCTCTAAGTAGGGGTAACGTATGTATATGGGATTACACTGGGAAAATTGTTGTTCTAAGCCGAGTGACTGCTGTAAGCAACCTCTCTATCTC
>NW_025817485.1:0-1075 GCF_002878395.1 Capsicum annuum | reverse complement strand
GAGCTCATGGAAGAGGAAATCAAAAGGAGAAAGGCAAAATTAGCCGAACTCCTAGAACCTCTCATTCAAAGAGAGGCAGAAAGGTATCCCAACATAAGGAAACTGCCTTCGCCAAAGGCCATGGTCGAAAGGCTAATCGAAAGCCTTGGATCGGATCAGATAAAGCCAAAGAAGAAAACGAGGGCAATGTGCCCAATTTTACAAATCTCAAAAAGTTTCTAACCCGGGCACGTAATAACGCGGAGGATGAGACCAAGGGCAGTATGGACATCCGAGGTGAAATTCGAGCTATCCTTGAAAAGATAGTCTAAAGCGTGTCTGGTAGTATCTTACAACATTATTCAGTTGTCGGTATTGGAAACGTCCTTCGTTCCTATTTCTTGCTTTTTTTTCCGGTATGTCGCTCTGTCATTGTCTGATTTTTGGTTGTCTGATCACACTCGAAATTATGTATCTACTTATTGTATTTTTACCCCTGCTCGGTAGTTTTGTAGCAGGTTGTTTCGGACGTTTTCTAGGAAAAGAAGGAACCGCTATAATAACCACTAAGTGCGTTTCATTCTCTTCGATCTTCTCTTTGATTGCTTTTTATGAAGTCGCACCAGGAGCTAGTGCTTGCTATCTAAGAATTGCTCTATGGATCTCATCGGAAATGTTTGATGCTTCTTGGGGCTTCTTTGGCGACCGTGAAGTCACCGGATGAATTGCCGAGTAAATAGATCAAATTCGGATGCGGCTGTTGCTCCGCGGCGATACGGACTCGACCCGCTCCTACCCACTCCGGGGTACCATAGCATGTCGGGAATAAGGAGGGATATACTGGACGTAACCAATCCCTTGGTTGGGGGCTGTGCCGCCCTGCCTTTCGATCGATACACAGTTGAGGAGGCCGATCACGAATGCTACAGGTGTGGGACCGATCCTGGTCAGGGAAGGCTAAGACGGCGCCTCGCATATGGGTAGCAAGAGGGCGCTTATGCCCCGACGGTGGGGCCTTATGGGGAAGGGCCCAGCCCAATAGGGACAGTACACCCCCCACTTCAAGCGCACCTCTGTATCGACTGAATCACTCTTT
>NW_025817484.1:0-1137 GCF_002878395.1 Capsicum annuum | reverse complement strand
GTGAAATTGAGCAGAGATTGTTGGGCGTTCACCACCTTGACAAGGATAGAGAGCTAGTTAAGATAAGTGTTACGAGTGAAGCATTTGAAAATGAAGACCAGAATCGTACTGAAACAAACAGAGATGCAACAAAATTTGAAAGACAAAGAATCAAGCTAGCCAACCAATTAGTTGAATCAACTGTATCAAGTTGGGACAGAGATAAGGAAAGCCTCTAAGGGATTCAAGGCCACAAACCAACTACCAAGTTTAAAACTCATAATTTTTCTTCTTTCTTTGCTTGAACAGGGGCAAAGCAATCTTGTGAAGTTTAGTGAGAAAAAAACAAGTATGGCAAAGTTAAGTTTTCTTGAATTTTCTCTTTGCTATACTCCTATAATTCTAAATTCGTATCAATATAATTATAATAAAACCCCTCATATTCAAGACTGGGGCATTTTTTTTCTTTTCTAAAAAAAAAAAAGAAAAAAAATCCTAATCTTTCTCGTCTTCATAGGGCGCTATCCCCTAGTTGACATCTTTTTCGTCTTCATAGGGCGCTATCCCCTAGTTGACATCTTATTCGTCTTCATAGGGCGCCATCCCCTAGTTGACATCTTTTTCGTCTTCATAGGGTACCATCCCCTAGTTGACATCTTTATTCGTCTTCATAGGGCGCCATCCCCTAGTAGACATCTTATTTTGTCTTCATAGGGCGCTATCCCCTAGCTGACATCTTTTTCGTCTTCATAGGGCGCCATCCCCTAGTTGACATATTTATTCGTATTCATAGGGCGCCATCCCCTAGTTGACATCTTATTCGTCTTCATAGGGCGCCATCCCCTAGCTGACATCTTATCTCATCTTCATAGAGTGTCATCCCCTAGTTGACATCTTATTCATCTTCATAGGGCGCCATCTTCTAGCTGACATCTTATCTCGTCTTCATAGGGCGTCATCCCCTAGTTGACATCTTATTCGTCTTCATAGGGCGCCATCCCCTAACTGACATCTTATCTCGTCTTCATAGGACGTCATCCCCTAGTTGACATCTTATTCGTCTTCATAGGGCGTCATCCCCTAGTTGACATCTTATTCATCTTCGTAGGGCGTCATCCCCTAGTTGACATCCTTTTCGTATTCATAGGACGCCGTCCC
>NW_025817483.1:0-1054 GCF_002878395.1 Capsicum annuum | reverse complement strand
CTAAAAAATGAAAGTAAAAACTTATTTAAAATGTGACTCTATTTTTGTAGTTTTTCTCAAAATTTTTAAAATAAATTTAGTAAAAATAAGATAAATTTAAAATATCCTATTTAGACCCTAAAACGAAATTGAACACTATAATGGCAAAGACACTTAGGTTTGGTAAAAAATTAGATGTTTACAGAATGCCCCTCTTTGCTTGAAAATATGAAGAATTTTCAATCAAAGAAGTAAACATGATTAATTTTTGGCCCAACCCTTTATTCAATATTAATACGTAAATAAGTGGGAAAGAGGTATGACCGAGCCCTAGCTTTGGGCCTCCTACATATCTCGGGTTATAAGAGAATCAGGTCATGTGTAGTTCCAATGGGCGTAGGAATGAGTGGATGAATTGGAGAGTCAAGTTGAGGTCCCGTCGAGTTTCCGGTTCGTTGCTCCTTTTATTACATCAAAAATAAAACTGGAAATAAGAGTACAAGATCCTATCTATTCTATTTGTCTTGATCCTCTTGCTTCCGATCTTCCTCTTGGATCTTCACTTATTGCCTCACCTTCTTCTAGTGGATACCTTGATCTCAAAATTTTGATCTTGAAATTAAGATTTGAGACTTGAACTTGAAACTTGGATTGAGTCATTGATACTCTACCAAAGAACAGTTCATAGAATACTTTGGATGCGTGTTCTCCTGATCAGAAGCTAAAAAGATGTCTCTTGAGATATTGGGCTGCTATGGATGCAAAGCTGACTCTAACTATCTTCAAACTGCCCATTCTTCTATTTTTTAACCGGAGATGAAATTCCGTTCTTGGATAGACCTGTGCTTTGCGGAAAACCTGCAAGCCATCAAAGAAGACGAAACAAACAAACCAAATTTTCTGCCCCAGTTTATACTAGGAAAATTTTGTGAGTTATTAGAAAAACTATAATCTAGTTTAAAAATAAATAAACGAATGGATAGAAATTTAGGCTAGGAGTGCGATAAAATAAGAACCCTATTCTTAATAATATGACCAAAGGAAGTTATGCCTAATGAATGCATAAAAAAGAATT
>NW_025817482.1:0-1816 GCF_002878395.1 Capsicum annuum | reverse complement strand
GGCAAAATATATTGATATAGGCGCGTAATTTCGCCTATCATCAGTTATGCAACCCTAGTTGTTTTTCTCTTTTAGTGATCTTGGATGATGAGATTTGATATGATAATAGGGTTGTAATATGTTTAGAAGCAATATATTTTGTAAGGTTATGTTTAGGGACGCGTAAGGAGTGTTAAAAGACTTAATTACCCTTAAAATAACTCAAAACAGAGTATTTTTGGCACCTAGAATTGACTTAGGCGGCGCCTAAGTGATTACCTAAGCTAGGTTAGGTGGAGCCTAACCTATCGCCTATTCATGGGTTGGGCATCGCCTAACCAATCGCCTATGCTTACTGTCTCTCACGAAAATAGGCATAACTTTTTGTTCGGGTATTGGATTAAGGCAAAATTGGTATCATTGGAAAGATAATTTGATTCTCTACAATTTTGTGGGTCTAAATAAGCCAAAATACCACATTAACATCGAGTTGTACTCGTTCAAAGATGAACCTTACAAAATCAAACACTAAAACTTGATGGATTCGAAAACTCTTATCTTGTATTACCTTAAGTGACTCATATGAACATGCTTAATGCATCATAAGCTATCCTATCACTAGGATATTCATTGTAAGTCATATACTCAAGTATGAATCATAGGATAGGAGATTTTATATGTAGGAATACTTATTCACTTCCTAGCTTAGAAACATATGGGGTATTACAATATCCCCCCCTCGGGAACATTCGTCCTCGAATGAGAATTTACTGAGAAGGGATATAAGATAATAGAACCTGAACTGAACATGAAGAACTGAAACTTGATCTCATGACTGACATGCTAAACATACTGAACTCGTGCATATCTGCTGCACGGATAACTGACACATGAATGCATGACTGAGTATGAAATGGTTAATAGGTACCAATTTTATACTGGAAACATGAACGTGAACTGAATAAGATTATGGTGAACTGTTACCTTAAGCTTGATCTGAGTTGGAGAGGAAGAGGTGAGGATACTTGGTACGCATATTTGCTTCTGCTTCCCAATTAGCTCCCTCATGTGATTGATTTTGCCAAAGAACCTTAACTAGAGGGACTTTTTTGTTCCTCAATCTATGAGTCTGATAATTTATGGTTTCAATTGGAATCTCTTCATAGGAGAGGCTTTTCTGAATATCGATGCTCTGAATAGGGACAACAACTACAAGGTCACCTATGTACTTCTTTAGAAAAGAGACATAGAAGACTGGATGGAC
Source organism: Capsicum annuum (assembly GCF_002878395.1). Taxonomy (NCBI): domain Eukaryota; kingdom Viridiplantae; phylum Streptophyta; class Magnoliopsida; order Solanales; family Solanaceae; genus Capsicum; species Capsicum annuum. The sequence goes on along the minus strand of NW_025817482.1, from coordinate 573 downwards.
TGAGGCTAGATCTGAAGGCAACTTAAGCTCATAAGCTACCTTGCCGAAGCGACCAAGAATTCTGAAGGGATCGATATACCGGGGACTGAGTTTCCCTTTCTTGCCAAACCTCTTCACTCCCTTCATGGGAGAGATCTTAAGATAGACATAGTCATTGATATCAAACTCGAGATCCTTTCTACGAATATCTGCATAGGACTTCTGTTGGCTCTGAGCAGCCTGAAGTCTCTCTATGATCAACTAAACTTTCTCTAAGGTGTCGAATACTAAGTTAGGACCTATGATTGAGGCCTCACTAACTTTGAACCAACCAATCAGAGATCTATATCTTCTACCATAGAGAGCTTCGAATGGAGCCATCTGAATACTAGAATGATAGTTATTGTTGAATGCAAACTCAATCAAAGGTAAGTGGTCATCCCAACTTTCCTTGAAGTCAATTGCACACGCCCTTAACATATCTTCAAGAGTTTGAATGGTCCTCTCTGCTTGACCATCTTTCTGAGGATGAAATGCTGTGCTGAGATGGACTTGGGTACCGAGACCCTTTTGGAATGCTTTCCAAAAGTGAGA
>NW_025817481.1:0-1223 GCF_002878395.1 Capsicum annuum | reverse complement strand
GAAAAATACTAGAAATCACAATAATTAACAACTTCAAAAATTTAAAAGATATAAAATATTTGGTCGACTCTTGAAATTATATTAGTGTCACTGAAATTAGAATAGAAAAAAGTATTATAAATCACAATAATTAAAGACTTAAATTATTTTTATAATATAATTGATTATCAATGCCACAGTAATTTGGAAAAGAAAAGTAACGTATATTAATTTGAAAATTACATAAAAAAATATTATAAATTAAAATAGTAACAACTTAAATTATCTAAATACATATTAAAATAACATATGTTGAACTCATTCTAGATTTGGGATGAATCCTAGAAAACATATGCAATCCTTTTATTAAAAAAATTTATTTAAATATATCAAGATATAAAAGACAAATAAATATCTTAATGTTGGGTCTGTGCTGACACGGGTCATGCTCCTCTAGTATGTACAATAAATGCTCCATTAATTGCGGCTTAATTTTCCTCTACATCTTTTTCTTTGATGAGCAAAAAAAATTTTAATTCATTAAAATTTTCATTTATGTATAGTTTTATTGATTAACACGAGACACGCATTCAAAGCACGTATACTTGAGTAGTATAATTAATCTAATTGGTTAGAAATATAATCATATAATGTATTTAAATGGATTTGCATGGTAATCAAGATACCATATATGGTAACTTTTTCTTTATCTTTATCCATATATATTTGGTAAGCTATTTCACGCGTATTTTGGTAACAGCTAGGAATCTAAGTGCAAATCCTAATCCTACACAAAAAGGGAAAACACTTTTTTTTTCTCTATATATACTTATGAGTCAAGTTGCAAACTTTAATATTTACGCTTCGATTAGTTTCATCAAATAATGGAGTCATCCACATCTGCCAGTCAAATTCACGTGTTCCCCCAATTTCGTAATGCTAGAAGTATTCTTCCTTGTGCAGTCAATATTTCAGGCAACAATTTTAACTTGGAGATTGATCTACTTGTCAAGTTTTATTACACTTGTTTTGACAACATTATCGAAGAGTACCCTTTTCATACTAAGTGGTATGGGAACTACAACTCATTCTCATGGGATATTATTGACACAGTGCTGCCTTCAGAAACTATCTTACATTGTCCCCTAGAAAGAATTAAGTGGGATGGTCTTGAGAAAATCTTTGAGAGAAAACATGATTTAATCAAACAAATTTTGGAGTATGCTCGTACAACACAGAACCTT
>NW_025817480.1:0-3518 GCF_002878395.1 Capsicum annuum | reverse complement strand
CACCAAGACACACGACAAAAAGAAAATAAAACCAAAAGAGAAGGGGGACCACTGACCCACACAATATTATATATACAATACATATAGAAACAAAAAAGGGGAGGGGGGGTATCTTCTTCCACAGAGGGAATTAGGCATTAACAGTAACAAAAAAAGACGATAAAAAAGGAAAAAGAACAGAGAGCACCTCTCAAAAAAAATTAATTTTTTCTTTCTTCTTCACGCCATATACACAATACGCACACAGTGAGATGGGAGAATAGAGTAGATTGAGAATGGGTAGCAAAGAGATTGAGAAAGAGAGGAGAATAGGGAGAGATCGAAAAGAGAGTGAAGAGTTAAGCAACAAAGGGAAGCGAGAGAGTGAGAGAGATTCGAGAGAGACGATCTGATAACGAAGGAGAGAATTGGAAAGGGGTACTGTTCCGGCGAATTTCGCCTGAGTATGGCCTGAATCCGATCTGCTTTTGTGACTCTCGCCGTTGTCTGAGATCGCCGGATCTCCGGCGACGTGAAACAGCAATCCTAACCCCAAGTCGATCCGAATTTAAGCCGATAATCAGTTTTTTTTAGGTTTTTCCGTTAAAACTCGCCGGATCCTACTGCTGTTCGACGGATTCAAATGCTGCCGGCTCGAATTTCAGTCTTAACCGTCTAAAAATAATAACCAGTAACCAATTTCTAGTAGAATCGGCTTGTTCGAATTATTTTTCCTACAAAATCACGTTCGGGTTCGGTTCTTGTTGCGATTTCTGTTTTGGACTCTGCAGTTGCTCTATATTCTGGGAACTGGATTTTCTATTTGTCTCAATCGGTTTGGTCAGTTTCGGATTTCAGTTCTGCGTTACCGAGTTGGAGTTGTTATTGTTGAGGTTTTCTATGCAGGCTTTCGGATTCGGATTTTCTTAAATATTATTATCAACGAGAATCGATATTCGGAAGGTTCAATTCTATCCTTGTTTTTCTCAATTATACGTAATCATGAATAATTTGCGTGTTTGGTATGTTCGAATACGTGTTATGTGTTGGTTGATGTTGGTTTCGGATTTTGAAAAGTGAATTGATAAATCGAAGCATGTGTTAATCATTGGTTGGGAATGAAGTTGGGACGGGAATCAAAAAAATTGATAAAAGTAAAAATTATGCTATTTTGATACATTGTTGATGTTGAATGTGATATGCCGTCGAGTGGGTAGACAAACAGTAAGCTCGGGTAGGCAAGGTTAGAATTGGTGTAGTGTTGGAATGTTTGGAATATTTGTTGAATGTTTTGTTTATCGTATTTAAAAAGTGTATATTTAACCGGGGAATGCCCCGAGGTAATTTGTATTTACTCACCGGGGAATGCCCCGAAGAATTTTATACGCAAAGGATGCTCGTGATCAAGGCCCAAGGCATCGGGTAAAGCATAGTTTAGGACTAGTGTAGGTTATTTCAGTATTTTTATTTCGGGTTGTAATAATTGGACTGGACTTTACATTTTTGTTTGTTTTTATTATTGTTTGATTATTTTACGTGCTTTGTACATTTTGTAATGCCAAAATAGTTGAAACACTCTACCCAAGCGACCGTGGTTGAACCACGGGATCGAGGGATGCCTAACACCTTCCCCTCAGTCAACAGAATTCCTTAACCGGAATCTTTGTTCGCAAACCAGTTTAAGAGTCAAATGGTTTCGAAAAGGATTTTCCAAAGGTGACTTGGCACATCGGATTATGCCAAGTGGTGACTCTAAATAAAAAATGCAAATAATCCTTTTTCGAAATAAATTTTCATTTCTTGTCACTTAAATAATAAAGCCCTTTCGAACTTTGAAATATAAATTTTTTAGAGTACATCAAAAAAAGGGTGTGACAGCTTCTGGCGACTCTGCTGGGGACTCATGACAAGTTTTCAGAATTCGAGCTATTTTTGGAGTCGTATCGGCTTTGTTTGGCATTACGAGTGTATAAGCTTGTTTGTGATTTTGTTTAGGTTATTATTTGCACTTTTGTGTATTTTTCGTGCTCTTTGTTTATAGTATTTATCTTATGTGTTACCGCTTTATATCTGGCATCATGAGTCCACCCCCCGCCCTTCTTTCTGCAACAAGTCCGTAGTACACGTGTTGTACACAACCTCTAGTTGAGTCACCCTTATTTTAGGGGGGGAGCTGTCGGTGTTGTTATGGAGTAGGTGGAAAGCAAAGCAGCCACTATCGACCATACGCTCTCCCGAACAGCCTTGTTAGCAAACCACAACGCAGGTCAGCCTTTAGGTCATGCTTATGTGCATCATACGGAGACCTAGCGGGACCCACCTAGCACTTTGTAGGAGACTCCCCTCTAAAGCATCCCTACGTGCTAACTGTTGCATTTTTAAGGGTAACGTGGTCATTTGACGGACTGATTTTTGAAAAAAAAATTATTAGGAGTAAGGTGCGTAGGCAAAAACGAAAAAAAATAATATAGAAAAAGTGAGTCGAAAAGAATGAAAAAAAAAAGAAAGAAAAAGAGAAATTTCGTAGTTTATTTTAGAATTCTTTATGGCTTTTGTTCTTCATAATCCAAAAACTCAAAAAGATTTTTTTTACGTTTTGCATTTGTCTTCTCAAAATACCGTATAAGAGAAAAAAAAAGTTTTGTTTGTCTTTTCTACTTATTTGTAAAAAAAAAATAAAGAAAAAATACCAGAAAGATTTTTTCCTTCATAATTGGTGGTGTCAGTCTTAGCTGAAAATCCAAAAGTTTTTTTTTTCGTTTGTTTTTGGTAGTGTCTCCTAAGTTAGGGTCAATTTATTAGTTAATCGTTAATTGTTCAATCTGAATGAACTACGCATACCTGATTCCCTTTCCTCGGGTTGGGATACGTAGGCAACCCTCGGTGGGTCCGATAAATCTTTGTATTGGCCTTTGTCTTAGTATTTGCCTAGGTCTCCCGCCCCGTAATCTAGAGTTGTTTGCCAAGTAGATTGATTTCGCTCAGTACTTCTGTTCAGCAAATTGGAGTCATGAATGTGGTCTGTCCTATCGACATATGTTGGCGTCAAAAAATCCCAAGGGTTGGGAATCTTCTACTCCTGTCGAATTTTTGAGATAACGTCTTGTGTTTTATTACAGGATGAATTTGTCCACCAAGTCTAGAGTTCTGATGGTTGTCAAGGTGCCCAAAAAGATAATCAAATGGTGGGAAATGTTTAACTATGTTGATCAGCAGAAACTGATTAAAATATTAGGTGATCTTACGAAACTTCTGCATGTTACCCCTCGTCCAGATTTAATAGAGGCTTTGTTGACCTTTTGGGATCCAAGTAGTTTGGTGTTCAGGTTTGGGGAATGTGAAATGACTCCTACTTTGGCAGAAATATCCAGTTTGTTGCATTTGCCATATATCGAGAAGAATATGATCCGAGCACGAAATCATACTGGCGTGAGATTTTTGTAGTCTTGTGGTTTAAAAAGTAAGGGTATCCATTTGGGTTGTTTAAGTGACTCGTGGGTTTCCCTATATTTTTTGTTCGCTAGATTCGGGCCCTCGGA
>NW_025817479.1:0-1451 GCF_002878395.1 Capsicum annuum | reverse complement strand
TTATAGGGCTCCATCCCCTAGTTGACATTTTATTCGTCTTAATAGGGCGCCATCCCCTAGTTGACATCTTATTCCTCTTTATAGGGCTCCATCCCCTAGTTGACATTTTATTCGTCTACATAGGGCGCCATCCCCTAGTTGACATCTTATTCATCTTTATAGGGCTCCATCCCCTAGTTGGCATTTTATTCGTCTTCATAGGGCGCCATCCCTTAATTGACATCTTATTCATCTTTATAGGGCTCCATCCCCTAGTTGACATTTTATTCGTCTTCATAGGGCGTCATCCCCTAATTGACATCTTATCTTATCTTTATAGGGCGCCGTCCCCTAGTTGATATTTTAGGAAATAAACCTTCCTATTTTTCTTCTTTATATCTTCATAGGGTATGATAATCCCTAGTCACATTTTTAGAAGCAAAAATCCTAATTCTTTTTCATGCATTCATTAGGCATAACTTCCTTTGGCTGCATTATTAAGAATAGGGTTCTTATTTTATCGCGCTCCTAGCCTAAGTTTCTATCCATTCATTTATTTATTTATTTTTAAACTAGTTTATAGTTTTTCTAATAACTCACAAAATTTTCCTAGTGTAAACTGGAGCAGAAAATTTTGTTTCTTTTGTTTCGTCTTCTTTGATGGCTTGCAGGTTTTCTACAAAGCACAGGTTTATCCAAGAATGGAATTTCATCTCCGGTTAAAATATAGAAGAATGGTCAGTTTGAAGATAGTTAGAGTCAGCTTTGCATCCATAGCGGCTCAATATCTCAAGAGACATCTTTTTAGCTTCTGATCAGGAGAACAAGCATCCAAAGTATTCTATGAACTGTTCTTTGGTAGAGTATCAATGACTCAATACAAGTTTCAAGTTCAAGTCTCAAATCTTAATTTCAAGATCAAATTTTGAGATCAAGGTACCCACCAGAAGAAGGTGAGGCAATAACTGAAGATCCAAGAGGAAGATCGGAAGCAAGAAGATCAAGACAAATAAAATAGATAGGATCTTGTACTTTTATTTCCAGTTTCATTTTTGATGTAATAAAAGGAGCAACGAACCGAAACTCGACGAGACCACAACTCGACTCTCCAACTCATCCATTCATTCCACTCTTACACCCATTTGAATTACACGTGACCTGATCTCTTATAACCCGAGATATATAGGATGCCCAAAGCCAGAGCTCGGTCACACCTCTTTCCAACTTATTTACGTATTACTTTTGAATAAATGGTTGGGCCAAAAATTAGTCATGTTTACTTCTTTGCTTGAAAATTCTTCATATTTCCAAGCAAAGAGGGGCATTCTGTAAACATCTAATTTTTTTACCAAACCTAAGTGTTTTTGCCATTTTAGTGTTCAATTTCGTTTTAGGGTCTAAATTAGATATTTTAAAATTTATCTTATTTTTACTAAATTTATTTTAAAATTTTTGAAAAAACTACAAAAATA
>NW_025817478.1:0-3220 GCF_002878395.1 Capsicum annuum | reverse complement strand
AGAAGAATTGGAACACATGTTCAGTTAAAGTGTCATAGATGATCTTCATCTTTTAGTTCATATTGCATGATTTGTACTTGCATTATCAAGGATTGATACGACAAAGGCAATTCATTCCGCTATCCAAATATTGTGTCATCCTTTGTTTACCCCATTTGAGGTGTATTTCTATTATCTTTTGCATCCCTCTTTTGGAATCAAGTTTGAGTTAGCAAAGTCCAAAAAAAAGTATCGTGTAAAAAAATAGAGTAAGAAGAGTTTCAAAAAAAGGGATATAGAATAATATGTCAAAAAGGGAAAAAATGAGTGTTAAGAAAAAGAAAGTCAGAAAAGTTGCAAAGATAAAAAAGAGAGAAAAAGAGAAGAAAAGAAATTAGAACCAAGTAAAAGAACAAGTTGTCAGAACTATGTGTGGCCAGATTCTCCTCTCTTGAGGGTAATATACGTAGGCAGTCCTACTCTGGACTCGGTCCAACCATATAAACAATTTAGAATTACTAGTCAAAAGAAAATGGGGAATGAGTTAATATTTATTATTTGAGTCAATTCCAAAAGTTGTAAGTCCTACCCCACTTCAAGTGTCATTTGGACCTTATGCCATTCTTTCTTTCTAACCTTATCCAAAAGCCAAGTCACAACCAAAGAAAGACCTTTTGATACAATCATGAGGAGCATAAGGATTACAAGTTTTGTTGAAGGTTGAAGTTTCGGATTTGGAAAGTGAATTGAAGACCTTTTTCAAAGCCTTGTCCAAGCTCGGGAACTACAAAGACTACAAGACGCGTTTATGAAAATGGATGCGTTTGAAATTATTGTGAACATCCCCAAGGGAGTGTACACCTTGACATGTAAGTTCTGGCCTTAGGTTCTAAAAAATACACCCAAGGCTGCCCCAAATACACTCCACACCCGCCTCCCTCATTAAGGGCAAAGGAGTCCTTTTGCAACACCTTTTGTAATAGACTATTTAAACACTTTCCTTAGTCTTGTTCCTTAGTTAGCTTATTTTGAAAATAAATATTGTAACATTGAAACACCATCCTCTCAATAGAGAGTAGACCACTACTTTGACATCACAAGAAATGGTTTCTTTTTGTATTGTGTGTATCGGCTAGAAACGTGAGTGCTTGAGTGAACCGAATTCCTCCTGTGTTTGCGTAAGAACTTGGTTCTTGTTGACGTATTTCGTAGAGGTTTTAGAATTTTATACACTCTTTGTTTGCTACATTACAAGTTCTCTTTGTGTCAAGTTATCTATCTCCTTATCTTTCAATTTTGTGTGTTTGTTATTTCCGTTTGATGTCTTGTACGTGTGGACTGTTTTTGTGAGTTTGTGGACTGTTTTGTGCTCTTGTAGATACCGTTTGGAATTATTTGGTATCAGATCCATCATCTATTTTGTTTCCACATGATCAATCTTTGGATTGTTCACTCAAAAATAAAAAAAAAGTGTTGAAAAGCTGAAAAACTCTAAAAATAGTAATCTGTCCACGTTTTTGTGTTTAGGCCAAAATTTGATGCCTAGTTTTCTTGTGATTTTTGTGTATTTTATGTTTTCTAGTGATACATTTTGTTTTCTAACATTATAAGAGGTGTCCAAGGTCAAAAATCTCGCAAAAAGAAGTTATTCTACGGGTTTGGTGTCTTGGCCGAAGTGTTGTTGTTGTTTGATCAAATTTGTGCCTAGATTTAGGTGTTATTTTGATTGTCTAGTAGTTTCATGTGTTAAATTATTGTTTCCATAGCATACTTGAGTGTGAGGTCCAATATTTGAGCTTTGTTTAGTGTTGTTGAAGGGTTGGACGGTTTGGAATGTTGTTGTTGTTCATAAGTGTTCTTGTTGTTGTTCATATTGTTCTTGAGATGAATGTTGAGCAGAAGGCTTGTTTGATTTGAAAAATTATAAGAGAAAGGCAAGGTCTTGTGATTGTCTGGGGATTAGTTTCAAGACAACATCAAAGAGGCAAATAGACAAAGGGCCTCCAAAAAAGCTTACTTATCAAAAGGGTGTCAAACCTTTTTCAAAAAGAACCAAAAGGGGAAGGGACAAACCACAGCCAAAAAGGTGTTTTGCCATTTTGGTGCAAGTTGGTGAAAATCTTATTGACACCTTGACCTTTGGAAAAAGAGTTCCAAGTCTTGCCTTTTTCACTCCAAAAACCGAAAAAGCCTCACCAAACAATCAAGATTGAGTCATTCAAGTGGGACAACATCAAACTTAAACAAAAACAACAACACCAAATGGCCAAAATAAAAAATTGTGGGCCACATCAACAACAAACCCAAGTCATAGGACCTTCCCAGTTTCTTTCCTTGTCTCTACTAATTTTATTTCTTTTGACTCCTACACTAGTTGGCAACTAAGTAACAACCTACTAAGTTGTGAACCAGTTTTCAAGTACGTCTTTGTCTCATCGTCCTTTGTGGTTCTTTTCTCATTTACAATTCGTAGTTGTTCTTGGTTTAAGTGCATACAAAACTTCCTTGAGTCTTCAAAACCAAAATCCATTCTGACTCAAGAGTAGACTCATTCCTAAGCACTCAAGGATTGATAGCTGGCTTAGAACACTTGAATAGCCAAGTGAGGAAACTGAGTGTGAAGAATGTGTGAGCGTATTTTGAACTAACGTTTGCTTGTTTTGTAGGTAAAATTGCAAATGGAACCCAAAAATTCCAATGCTCCAACCGTGGACAATAATGTTATGAATGTCCTCTTAGCTAGTCTTGAAACTTTGTCTCGATACGTGGCTAGGATGAAGGAAAATGTAGAGAAATTAGGTTCCGATGTGACCTCAACAAGTGAGAGGTTGGAGAGGGTGGAAAGAAAATTGTGCTTGTGGAATTTGCCCACAAAGGATCTTTGATACTCACTAACCCATATGCTAGCACTTTTCCTAGCATTGATCCTTCTTATATGTAGTTTCAAGTTCATATTCTATCAAAGAAGGATCAAAAAGGGGTTCCACACAATAACATGGAAAATGAGCTAGTGACACCCTTGGCTGAGATCTTCAAACAAGTAGGTTGCTGTGGCATACACCGCGGTATCATTGCTACACTCCATACTTCCTTAGGATTGAAATATTGTGATACTGCTAGTAGTAGCCAATGTGAAGTAGCTTCAGGTTTAAATAGTGTATAAAATCATGAATCTTTCCTTGGTAGTTCTCTTATTGCATATGTTGGTCAATTTGCTCTTAAGGACAGTTCACTACTTGAT
>NW_025817477.1:0-3223 GCF_002878395.1 Capsicum annuum | reverse complement strand
CGGGCCATTCCAAAAAACCCTGGGCTAAGTACACCGATTTGACCCAAAAATACCCCGTACGCACCGTTCCCCCCATTTGTCCACCCAAATGGCCAAGAAAAATTAAACAGACCATATCGGATGATCCCCAACCTCCATGGCACACCCCAATCAATTTTCATCCCATAACACACCTAGACCCCAGGACCACCCCCAAAACCGTGGGCTATAGCACACCGATTATTCTCAGAAACTCCCCGTTCACGATGTTTTGCCCGTTTGTCCACCAAAATGGCCACAAAAAATTAAACGAAGCATACTAGGATGATCCCCAACCTCCCTGGCATGCCCTGATCGATTTTTTGCCCACTACATGCCTGGACCCTAGGCCTACCCCCAAAATTGTGGGCTATAGCACACTAATTTGGACCGAAAAATATCCCGTTCACATTTTTGGGGGTGGGCCTAGGGTTTGAGTATTCCATGGGCCAAAAATCAACCAGGGTGTGCTAGAGAGGTTTGGTATCATCCCAGTGTGGTCCGTTTAAATTTTCGTGGCCATTTGGGTGGACAAATGGGAAAAACAGCACAAACAAGGCATTTTCGAGCAAAATTGGTGTGCAATAGCCCACTGTTTTGGGGGTGGGCCAGGGTTTCAGGTCAGCCGTGGGCAAAAATTTGATCGGGGCGTGCCAGATAGGTTGGGGATCATCCCAGTATGGTCCGTTTAAATTTTTATAGGCATTTGGGTTGACAAACAGGAAAAACGGCGTGAACAGGGCATTTTCAAGCCAAATGGGTGTGCTATAGCCCACAATTTTGGGGGGGTCCAGGGATCGGGAGTGCTGTGAGCGAAAAATCGATCGGGGCATGCCAAGGTAGTTGGGGATTATCCCAGTGTGGTGCATTTAATTTTTGTGGCCATTTGGGTGGATAAATGGGCGAAACAACGCTAACGGGGCATTTTCAAACTAAATCAGTGTGCTATAGCCTACGGTTTTGGGGGTCCGCCCTGGTATGCTGTGGGCCAAAAATTAACCGGGGCATGCCAGGGAGGTTGGGGATTATCCCAGTATGGTCCGTTTAATTTTTCATCGCCATTTGGGTGGACAAATGGATGAAACGGGGCAAACAACGCATTTTTGGGCCAAAAATTGATCAGGGCATGTCAGGGAGATTGGGGATCATCCAGTGTGATCCGTTTAAATTTTCATGGCCATTGGGTGGACAAACGGGCGAAATGGCGCAAATGGAGAATTTTTGGGCCAAATCGGTGTGCTACAGCCCACGGTTTTTAGAATGGGCCTAGGGTCCGGGAGTGCTGTGGGAAAAAAATCGATCGGGGTGTGCCAGGAAGGTTAGAGATCGTCCCAGTATGGTCCGTTTAAATTTTTGTGGCCATTTGGGTGTACAAATGGGCGAAACAGCATGAACGGGGCATTTTTTGGGCTAAATCGGTGTGTCATAGCCCACAGTTTCGTGGGTGGGCCCAAGGTTCGAGCGTGCTGTGGGCCAAAAATCAACTGGGACATGCCAGGGAGGTTGGGGATCAACCCAGTGTGGTCCGTTTAACTTTTCGTGACCATTTACATAGATAAACGGGCAAAACAGCGCGAACGGGGCATTTTCGGGCCAAATCGGTGTGCTATAGCCCACAGTTTTGAGGGTAGGCCTGGGGTCCGGGCGCGCTGAGGGCCGAAAATTGACTTGGTATGCCAGGGAGGTTGGGGATCATCCCTGTGTGGTCTGTTTAATTTTTCATGTCCAATTGGGTAGATAAACGGGTGAAATGACAGGAACGGGGCTTTTTTTTGGATCAAATTGGTGTGCTCTAGACCACATTTCAAGGGTGGGCTCGAGGTCTTGGCGTGTTGTGGGCCAAAAATCAATTGGAGCATACCAGGGAGGTTGAGGATTGTCCCAGTGTGGTCCGTTTAAATTTTCGTAGCCATTTGGGTGGACAAACAGGCAAAATGGTGCTAACAGGGCAGTTTCAGGCCAAATCAGTGTGCCATAACCTACGGTTTTGAGAGTGGGTCTGGGGTCCGAGTGTGCTTTGGGACAAAAATTGACCGGGTTGTGCCAGGGAGGTTGCGAATCATCCCAGTGTGGTCCATTTTAATTTTTGTGGCCGTTTGGGTGGACAAACGGGCAAAGCAGCGCGAATGGGGTATTTTTGGGCCAAATCGGTGTGCTATAACCCACGATTTTAGGGGTGGGCCCAGGGTCCAAGCGTGATGTAGACCAAAAATCAACCGGGGCGTGCCAGGAGGTTGGGGATCATCCCAGTATGGTCCATTTAAATTTTCATTCCCATTTAGGTGGACAAACGGGCGAAACGATGTGAACAGAGCATTTTCAGGCTAAATCGGTTTGCTATAGCCCACGATTTTGAGGGTGGGCCCGGGGTCCGAGCGTGCCAAAATAGCCCACACTAGGTTGCTCCCCAGCCTACGTGGGGTAGTTTGGTCGATTTTTGGCCAAAATCACGTTTGGATCCCGGGCCCACCCTAAAATCGTAGGCTATAGCACATCGAATTAGCCTAAATATATTCAATTCGCACCATTCAGCTCGTTTGACCATCGAAACCGCCCAAAAAATAAAATGTCCGACATTGGGCCACTTCCTATCCTGCCTGGGGTAGCCCGATCAATTTTCAGCCAAAATCATGCCCTGACCCCGGGCCCACCTCAAAAACCATGGGTATAGCACACCAAATTAGCTCAAAAATGGCCCTTCGCACTGTTTTGCCTATTTGACAACCAAATGCCTAAAAAAACAAAATAGCCCACACTAGGCCGCTCCCCAAGCTGCCCTAGGTAGCCCGATCAATTTTCATCCTTAATCACGCCCGAACCTCGGGCCTACCCGAAAATCAATTTTCGCTCGTTTGTCCACACAAACCGCTCAAAAAATTAAAATTGCCCACACTAGACCATTTCCCAGCCTATTTTGGGCAGCTCGATCAATTTTTGGCCTAAATCACGCCTGGAGCCTGGGCCTACCCTAAAAACCATAGGCTATAGCACACCAAATTGGCCCAAAAATGGCCCGTTCCCCATCCTTCCTAGGGTAGCTCAATCAATTTTGGCCAAAATAATGCTCGAACACCGGGCCCACCCCAAAAACCGTAGGCTTATAGCATATCGAATTGGCCCAAAAATGGCCCATTCGCGCTATTTCGACTGTTTGACCATCCAAACCACCCAAAAAAACAAAACGGCCCACACTAGCCACTCTACA
>NW_025817476.1:0-5066 GCF_002878395.1 Capsicum annuum | reverse complement strand
GAAAGCTAGTTTAGCATGGACCTATGATTTTGTCCATAATAGGACACAATTTTTTGAAAATTATTTTTGTAATAATTTTGTAAGAAGTATTACAAAGACTGATAGGATGGTAACTTTTGAGATCCTGTGCATCAGGACTCTTAGGAATGAGGCATATATGGGCCATGTTGATACTATGATCAATTACTGCCTTCTCAAAATCTTTAAGGAAAAAGAAAAAGACTGATTGGCTTACGATATCCCAATATTTCTGGTAGAAATATGGGTGCAAGTCATCAGGACCTGGGTCTTTAAAAGGATGGAAGGAAAATACGGCCTCTCTAACTGCTATTTCTGTGGGCATTCTGCCTAGGTCCAGTTTTTCCGACTCTGGAAGGAAACCTTTATCTAAAGGGACTGCTACTCTGAAGGATATATGGTGGTTGGATTTAAAAAAATCCTTGAAGAAAGAGAGAGTATGGTTTATAATATCAGACTAATCATGGATGTAAAAGTTATTTTCCAGTTTTGGTGATACTATCCTATTCTTCCTTCTTCTAATGAGAATTGAGATATGAAAGACTTTGGTGTTAGCATCATCCTCATTCAACCAACTTATCTTAGACTTGAGTTTCTATTAATCCTCTTCTATCCTAAGAATGTTATTGAAGTAATTTATGAGCTCCTTTTCTAGGTTATGTAGAAACATGCTATGGTGGTAGTTAGAGGAATTTTGGATCCGTTGGATTCTACGAAGTAGCTTATATTTTTTCCTAAAGATGTTTCCTATATTATTCCATGCCCATGCAAATGCTTCTTTTTTAAAAATAGTCATAACTTTAACTAGAGGAGGGTTATTCCTCCATACATGGGATATGACGTTAATAAAGTCCGGATGCATCGTCCACATTTTTTCAATTTGAAGAGACGCTTTTGGAGATTTTGGTCATCCCTAAACAAGGTTAGGAGAAAAGGGCAGTGTTCAGATGAGTTCGTGGAAAATGGGTGACGTGGGCGCTAGGGTACTAAACAAGCCAATCGTTAGTAACAAGAAATCTGTCCAGTCTTTCAAAAATTAAAGAATTACTATTTTTGAACCTCTTGTTCAACCAAGTATATTTACTGCCCTTGTAGCCCATATCTATAAATTTGCAGTAGTTTATCATATGATGAAATTCAGGGTAGCGTGCTTAATTAATTAATTTACCACCTTTCTTTTCTGAGTTTAATAGGAGTTTATTGAAGTCCCCTCCAATTAACCACTTACCTGGGAAGTTGTCCTTGATATTATTGAGATTTTTCTATAGCATCCTATGTTTGTATGTGTATGTACTAGCATATATACAACTAAACAATCACGTGTTATTTTTGTGTCTTACCTGAATAATAACATGAATTTCCTAATTTATGGTGGTAATTTCATCAAGTTCCAGGAGAGATTCATCCCACATAACAACCAGTCCACCTGTATTTCAAATATTTGGCACCTTAATGATCCTATTAAAAGGGAAGCCATTGAGTAACAGTTGGTTGTCTTGCATCTTTATTTCTATCAAGGCAATAAAGGAAGGCCTATGCCAGTCAACTAAAGTCCTAAAATTCCTTCTAAAATCCTGACCATTGGCCCCCTACAGCTCCATATTATAATATTCATGGATCTGTTCCTTTATGGTGGGTTGATCAATGTAGTTGCCCTTGAGGTATTTCTCAAGAGGGAAGTTTGGTTCATCACTGTTGGGTTCATGACTAGGATATAATTCCCTACTTGGGGGTTGAAGAGTTGACGGATATCTAGGGAGTTCTTTATTAGGTTTTGGGGGCAGATAAGAATGAATTTCTTGGCGTACTTATGGTTAAACACCACTACTTTTATATCGTTTAACACTGTTATTTTGGTTCTTATTTCTCGCATTATCTCTAGGGCTTTCTCTATTTCCTGAGTAGAGGTACTCACTGGTCTTGGGTAAGTTAAGATGGTATTGGGAGGTACCTGGGAGGATAGGCTACGTTGTTTTCTGATGGGACTGCTTGGTTCTCCAGTGGTCCGATCGGACTCGGCTAGTTCTGTATTTGGGCTTCTCCCATAGTCGTCCCTTGCATCTACTAGTGGTAGTACAATTGGTCGATGTCCATGAAGTTGTGGTAGGTTCGAAATTATGGTGGTGATACCGGGGCTATTTGTGGTTGAGGGATCTGAGCTACTAGCATTGTTGGCGTTTCCTGCATCAGTTATAGAAGAATGGGATCGTTGGAACTGGGAAGTTCATGGGAGCTTAAAGTACTATCGAGATCCATAAATGGCTGTTGTACATCTCCATCGCTATCCACATCCCTTCCAAAGCTAAGTGAGCTAAGAGCTCCGGAGTGTTGATGACAAACATGACTTCTCTCTCTTTCATGTAGGCATGCATTACAAGGGCTTGGCCTGTAGATCCATCTCCACCCACAATGCAGGATTGGGGTTCAATGGGGCTACTGGCGTGGAGTATATCGGCGTTGAGCCTTCCGGCAGGCCTAGGACTGGATAAAGGTAGATTAAAGGGAGGTAGCTCTGGGATGTATTTGGGTTTAGTGGATTCATCGTTTGTTGTATGTGGGAGGTTTTTCAGGTAACTCGACGATGGAGAGTTCTCCTTGGGCGTCTGGTCATCTTTCTTATTTATAAAAGGTTCAAAGGGTTTATTACTAATATTTGGGAAGAGGACAGTATTTATTATAGTTTCTGATAGTTCGGGGATATTGGAAGTGGAGGATTGAAGATATTTTGTAGGGCTCTTTCCTAAATCTAGTAAAGTAGTACTTATGATTTTATTACTATTTTTAGTATCATTTAATAGGGATGCTCCTCTAAAAGAATATTTTGGCTTATAGCAGTTGTGGTAAAAAGGTTGTCCATGTTTAATTTATTCTGACGTGTCGTGTTTCTAGTGGGGCTTTGGATGGTAGCTTGAAGACGTGACATGTCCTTGCCCCTTATGCTTCCACTAGGGTCATTGTAGGCCCTTCATTTGTGGTGGGGTCATTTACTATGCACTTTATGGAGGGCATAGTAGTAATTTTTCCTACCTTGCTTTCCAGACTGTCATTACTGACGTCACTCATTGTTTTGCTGCTTAGGATAGCAAAAGAATTCATCTTAGGCTTGGGATATTGTTGTTTATGTTCTTATCCTTTTTGTTGGATGGTATGGGAGTACCTACCGCAGGAGTGTTGGGTGTAGACTTATTCTTGGTGTTAACAACATATTTATAAGTTTGGTGGTCAAGTAACTTACCTATGTCTGTGTTGACTAATTTGGCGGTAATATCTTTTGGAGATGAGAGGTGGTCCATACCTTTCCCCCTAGGCTTAGAGGGACTCTTCGTGCTTGGACCTTCATCGTTTACTTGTTGTGCTGCTTTGATTTTGTTATTTTTGAGGCGTTTTTTAAAGTTGACCACTTGTCAGTCCTCTTTAATGATTTCATTTTGCCGTGTGTGTGCTTGTAATGTGGTGGCTGTAGTTTTCTCTGGAAGGGTCACAGTTGAGACAATATGGTGACTGTGATAGGCCACGTGCGTGTGTCCTATCATGCCACACTTAGTACACAAGATATCATCACCCTCATAAACTGTATGTTGTTTTACTCTTCCAATGTATATGCGGGTCTTTACTAGGATTCCCAAAGGTACTTTGATGCATATTCGGGCATATCGTTCTCTAAGTGTAGCCGAGGTACATATGTCTGTCTTAACCAGTTTCCCTAATTCGCTACCGATTTTTGATATAACTAAGTCATCGTAGTATTCCGTCGGAAGCTTCGGTAGGCATATCCATATTGCTAATACAGTTTCATTTGCTTCTGATGCGACAAAGTTAGGGTGCCACTTCCTAACCGATAGAAATGCTCCGTTAATGAACCAAGTACCTTTTTGGAGGGCTATTTACATGTTCTCTTCTTTAAGGAATTTAACTATAAAATAGTCACTTCCCAGATCAATGAGTAACAATTCCTCCATTGGTTTCCAAAATACTAATAAGCGGGTGTTTTAGATAAGCGTGGTTAACTTTTTTCCTCGTCAGTTTGATTATCACTGAGAAGGACCATGGGCGATGGATTCGAGCTTTGTCCTCCACCATTAGCACAATCGTGTTGTCACTTGGTAGATCGGTGAGCATCTCCTTCTCATGAGTCATGTCCATCTCCATTCTTTCAGGAGGTTTGTCTGGTGGTTTGGCAGAGGTGCTACTGGATGGGACTATTTGGGATAAGGCGTTTAGGTAATTCATAATAGTGTGGCTGTTATTGGGATGTAGATTTGGGATTGATGGCTGATCTTGGCAGTTATCTAGTGCTATTTTATCAGGTGGGTCTGTTTGGATGGGATCCATGACGGATGGAGATTAGAGAGAAGTTAGACCTTCTCTCTCTAAGACAAACTCTAATCTGCAAAATGAATGGTCCCACTTTTCTATAGTTGGTGTCTTTGAAGGACAATTTATCAAAAATCGTGTCTTTATCTCTAAGGTATAAATAAAATCGATATACATTTTATCTTCCTAAGATTTCACCGTATGAAATTACATGAGTATGTTGTTATTGTTATTGTACTCATCTATATTTGATACTTTTAGGATGTGTTTGATATGAAGGAAAACAAAATGTTTTTCAATTTTCTTATATTTGATTGACTTAAACATTTTGAAAAATGTTTTCCATATCAACTTATTTTTCTCAAATCTAAGAAAAATGACCTCCCTTCAAAAAGTAAGAAAAATATTTTTAAAAACTCTCATTTAAGCTTACCATTAAGTTGAAATATTCATACAACTCTCAAAATCACCCACCCTTACTCCAACCCCCAATTCTCTACCCCACCCCACGCCTACCAACCTCCCCCCATTTTTCCAAAAAAAGATAATTTTCTTCTTAATCCACTCTCACTCCGTTACCCCGCCCCCACCCCTACTAGCCCCCCCAAAAAAATCAATTTATTTTTTAAATATTCAAAAATTTTTCCTTACCCTACCCTTACTACCTATTTTGACAATCTCAACCCCCACCTACCAACCCCCTCCCTCCCAAAACTTATTTTTCTAAAAAAAAT
>NW_025817475.1:0-2017 GCF_002878395.1 Capsicum annuum | reverse complement strand
TCAAGTTAATTTAATATTAAGTATTATTAATTTTTAAATATTTAAATAACTTATAATAGTTAATTAAGAGTGATATAGTAAAATTATGGTTGAAGTAGCTAAAGCAAACATATCATAGATATCTACTTTACTTTTTTTTTAGTAAATATTATTAATTTTTTTAATATATAAATGATATATAATAAATAATTAAGAATAATATAATAAAATTACGGAGAAGTTGACAGACAGAAATATAGACGGTCTCCTGTCTTACTCACTGTGACTACTAATAAAGGAGAAAAACGTGGTCTACTTTCATACTTTGTGTGCCCAAAGGAAAATCTAGAGTGTGTACGATCAACGTTTAGGATATGATGTAAAAGTGTTGTCACACCCCTATTTTTCACCGCATCTAATCTCGCTAGGGAGTTGGTTTAGAGAAAATGATTTTTTTCGATTAAAGTGACGTTTTGAAAAGGGATTACTTTACTTACAGAGTCGTCACTTGGAATTGAGTTTGGGTGTTCCAAGTCATCTTATTGAATCCCTATTCAAAAGGAAATGACTCTTCAATTTTTATTTTTCGTCTGCGAACTAAAAATCCGGATAAGGAATTCTGTTGATCGAGGGGAAGGTGTTAGGCACCCCTCGAGTCCCGTGGTTCTAGCACGATCGCTTTAATGACTTACGTCTGACTTAAATTATTATTATTTTTTTTTTAGTTTTGGATTTATACCTAAAAGTTATTTGCCTCCCGCTTTTAATTTATTTTGAAATTATTTATTATATTGACGTGTGGCTTATCGATAGCAGTACTTTCCGGCCTCACCACAAATTTTGGCACGTTTCTCGCGCCTTTACAGCATTTATGGCTCGTCCCCATTTTCCTAGTCTAAATAAGGTTTTAACATGTAAAGAAGATGATCCATCCCGATTAGATCAGCTTTAAAATGATATGTTAATTTAATTATAACGATGGTTGGTAGCAGGACTTTCCAACTCCATCGTTAATTTCCACTTGTATAGTAAACTTTTAAATTTTCTAGAGATTAAAAACCTATCTCACTCAAATTTCACACAAATTAATTGATTAGGCCTTAATTTAAATTTAGGCCCAATATTCTGAAACATAAACAAATATTTCAAAAAAAAAACACAATTAAACAAAAGTGTCAATTCTAACTTGATCAAGATGAGTAAAAGGAACGAAAATTAACGTCATACCAGTTAGAACTTCACGTAAACAATGGTTGATTAAGTAAATCTAATCAAAATATTATATTCATTAAAACTTGATGTGAATTTTCTCTTGACAATATTAATACCCAAATACAATCAAAAGGTTATCACTTTTTCCCTAAACCCTTTTCAATTAAAATAAAACTTTTACCTATGGAAACTTAAGCAAACAAACTATAAAATAAATGGCCCCATATGAGTAGAAAACACCGCTATAAACTATATGAACTAAAATTTATTCTCGTATTCTTAAAAGTGGGAACAAAATGCATTCCATTTCTTACTACTTTTCTTTTTACATCCTTTTTTTTTTTTTTTTTTTTTTAGATTTCGTCGAAGATGCTTTATGATTCCTTTGTTAGCAACCTGACAACTACTAAAGGGAATAACACTCCAATGAAAAAATACGTAAATTTACTACTACGTTTCACTTCTAAAAATATGCTTCAGTATCCCCTCGTAAAACCAAATTTCTTTTCTTTAAATTGACATAATGAAAATCTGTTTATCCTTATCAACTTAAGCAAAATAGGCAAATCACAAGCATATAAGAACTTGAATAAAACAATGGAAGATTGATTTTTCATATTGGTACGTCATACTACAGGAAACATGGAAATTATTAAGATAACTTTATTCATGCTTGAATTTTCATGAAAATTTACATAAAAAAAAGTTAAACTAGAACCTGAGTAGCAACTTAGACCAAGTAATGTAGCAAGGAAGCTTTCCCCGAAAACGTCGAACGAAACTCCAAACACTAAACCCAACTTTTCCTCTCTTCTACCCCTTTTTT
>NW_025817474.1:0-1062 GCF_002878395.1 Capsicum annuum | reverse complement strand
TATTAATATTTCTTAACCATATTCCTAAGACTAGCTAGTCTTGTATTTTGTTAGTTTTAAAATAGATTTTTATTATTTTTTATTTTATTTAAAATATTAATTAAAATTAAAATTAAAAAAAAAAAAAAAAAAATAATAATAATAATAATAAAAAAAAAAAGGGGGAATCCTAAACTACCCGAACCACCCACAAGCCCCACTCTCACAAACCTCTCCCCCATTTTCCAAACATACACACACGACACAAACACACACACACATACACATTATATATAACACACACACATGCACCATACAAAAGGGGGGAAAAAGAAAAAGTCAGTACAAAAAGAAAAACGTTAAGAAAAAGCAAAAGAAAAACGTTAAGAAAAGAAGGAAAAAAAACAAAACAAAAAGCAAAAAAAAAAAAAAAACAGAAGAAAGGAAAAGATTAGAAAAAAAAAAAAAAGAGAGGAAAAAGAGTTGTGAGTTGAGTTTTGGTCTACTCGAGGTTTTCGTTCGGTTGTTTGTTTGTCATCGAGGTCTCCAACGTAAAGGTCCATTCTTTACTTATATTTTGTTTGTAATTTCTAAGTTATTTGAATGAATTAAATAATCAAATCCTCTTACCTACGAGTATTGTAGGAAAGTTGGGATCATAATAAAGTTTACATGATTCGCATTACATCTCGATGTTTCATTTTCTGTTAATATAAAGTTTGATTATATTGTTAATTAATTGATTATTTCGGGTAAAAATTGCTCGAAATCATTATTTAGTTTAGCGACATAACGAGTAGACAACAAGTTAAAGTTTGGGGTTTGATTCATGATTTTATGTCGCTCTCCTTTGTTTTGTTGTTAATTATTTTCACAAGAGATAACGTACATTGAGATTATACGAGACTTGATTCTAACATTACTAAGTTGCTCGAATTTCACATGTGTTAACGAGTTATGAATCTTCGATGCTATAATATGATTAGGGAGTATTTTTATATTTTTGTATAGTTAAATTTAAATTAAAGTTGGTATCATAATATGCGCTTTCTTGCACTTCAATCTAAGTTACTGTCTAATTCA
>NW_025817472.1:0-1052 GCF_002878395.1 Capsicum annuum | reverse complement strand
GAATGGGGCATTTTCGGGCCAAATCGCTATGCTATAGCCCATAGTTTCGGGGTAGGCCCAAATTCCGAGTGTGCTAGGGAGGTTGGAGATCATCTCAGCGTGGTTCGTTTAAGTTTTTTTGGCCATTTGGGTGGACAAATAATGAAACGGTATGAACGGAGCATTTTTGAGCCAAATCGATGTGCTTTAGCCCATGATTTTGGGGGTTGGCCCGGGGTCAATACGCTGTGGGCCGAAAATTGACCGGAGCATGCTAGGGAGGTTGGGGATCGTCCTAGTATGGTTCGTTTAATTATTCGTGGCTATTTCGGTGGAAAAATGGATGAAACGGTATGAATGAGCCATTTTTAGGCCAAATCAGTGGGCTATAGCCAATGGTTTTGGGGTGGGCCCGGGGTCCTAGTGCTGTGGGCCAAAAATCGACCGGGGTGAGCCAGGAAGGTTGGGGATCATCCCAGTGTGGTCCGTTTAATTTTTGGTGGCTATTTGGGTAGACAAACGGGTTAAACTGCGCGAACGAGATATTTTTGGGCCAAATTGGTTTGCTAACGCCAATGGTTTTGAGGGTGGGCCTGGGCTCCAAGCGAGCTATGAGATGAATATCGATCATCACATGCCAGGAATTTCGGGGATCATCGTAATGTGCTCTGTTTAATTTTTCATGGCCTTTTGGGTGGAAAAATTGGCGAAACAGTGCGACCGGGGCATTTTTGGCCAAATCGGTGTGCTAAAGCCCACGGTTTTTGGGGTGGCCCCAGGTTCTGGGCATGCTATGGGCCAAAAATCGATTAGGGCGTGCCAGGTAGGTTGGGAATTGTCCCACTATGGTCCGTTTAATTTTTTGTGGCTATTTCAGTGGACAAACGGGCGAAACGACACAAATAGGGCATTTTCAGGCCAAATTGGTGTGTTATAGCCCACAGTTTTGCAGGTAGGCCCGGGGTCCGAGCGTGCTATTGGCTGAAAATCGACCGGTGCATATTAGGGAGGTTGGGGATCATCCAAGTGTAGTTCATTTTATTTTTTGTGGCTATTTGGGTGGATAAACGGGC
>NW_025817471.1:0-1231 GCF_002878395.1 Capsicum annuum | reverse complement strand
TATTATTATTATTATTATTATTATTATTATTATTATGGCTAGATTAATGTATATTAGTCATTGATCCGGTATCGAGATTTGAGGTATGTCTTCGACCTCTTCTATCTTATGATTGCATTACTATGCACGATTATTTCATGTCTAGCCATGTGGATTTGAAACCCTGAGTATGATAGTGTTAAATCCTGGTAGTATTATAATGAGGTCTTAAAATGAGGATGTGATTATCTAGGTTATGTTTTGAGATGACCTCATGTTTATGTGTATATATATAGATAGATATATCTAGCTACATAAAGTTATGGCACTGCCATATATCCCTTTCTTCATTTATTCATGTTTTATATTCATTCCTTGACCGTGTATATTGCTATATATCTTTCTTTCACTTTTCATTCGTCTATTGGTCTAGGATATATGGTGCAGTATTGACGTCTATTGAATGTGGCTGAAATAGGATAGTTTACCCTGATACTTCCTTAGTCTTATTATGTTATACTCTTGGACTTGAACAGGATAGTTGTCCCTTATTATTCTCATTGACTTGTTATATGAATTCTAGACTCGTGGGTGTATTTTCCATTCGGTTTATATATTGTGTATATCTGCTTTATCTTTGGAGCTTAGTTGGTAGTTGCGTACTGAGTACAATTGATTTGGTACTCATTTTACATTTCTGCAGCATGTAGATCATAGAACGGGTTATCGCCGTTGATCTGTGCATTTTGCGGAGAAGCCATGGTTTAGAGACTTAGAGTGAACTACTGACGTTCGGAGTATTACTCATCTCTCTCTTATGTATCAGACTAGTCTTTATATTGTATTAAGAGATAAGTTGTATCAGTGTATTTCTCTTGATATTTCACTTTCTTACTCTAATTATGTTAGAATCTCTTGTACTGATACCACTATGTTTTAAGAATTTATTATGTATTGATCTTTATTTCATTTATTCTAAATTCTTTTTATTATTAGCTATTGTTTTCGTTGTACTTATTCTATCATTTACTATTTCTAAATTTTCTTCTGTATCTATGTCTCTATAGCTATAATCATTATAATCTATTGTTTTTACAATTTGTTCGAATGAGCTTTCTATTTGTATTTTGTTAATCTTATTTTTTCCTGTTATTTTATGTTTTGTTGTTAATACATATAGATTTTTACATCTTGCTATAAATATTTTACTTCCTGGGGTTAATTCTATTCCTGATATTTTCTAATATAATAC
>NW_025817470.1:0-2763 GCF_002878395.1 Capsicum annuum | reverse complement strand
TATCTTGTTTCTCTTAGACTTCATTTCTTTAGGTCATTCTTATATCATTTGGTATCAAGAGCAAGGTTTGATTTTGTTCCAACAAAATCAATTTTGGAATTGCTATCTTGAAAATTAAAAAAAAAAAAAAAAAAGAAGAAAAAAGAAAAAAGTTAATGTTCACGTTTTTTTAGGGTTTTCAATTTTTGAGACTTGATTTTGTGTGTTGTGTGTTTCTAATGTTAGATCCTTGTTCCTAACATTAGAATAAGTGTCCAAAAATCCAAAAAAAAAAAAGAAAAAAAAAAAAGAGGTGTATCACGTTTTTGTGTTTGGGCAGAATTTTAGATCTTAGATCTACTTTATTTTTGTGTGTTTTGTGAGTTTCTAGTGCTAGATCCTTGTTCCCTAGCACTAATAGAGTATAGATCTAAAATTTGAGCTAAATCGGAGGTGTTTTGAACCATCCGCCATTGTTGAGCTTGTGTTTGAAGCTATTTGAGGGTGGGTCACGTTTTGTGCTATTGTGGTTGTGACATTTTTGGACTAATTTTGTGATATTTGTGTTTGGGTTGGCAAAAGACCTTAGATCTTCAAGAAAATTTAAATTTGGAGGTCATTTGCCTTATGGTCAACATTGGTCAACACTAGAATGTTCTTAGTGTTCTTCATCATCTTCATATCTTGTTGAGGAAGAATATTCAAAAGTGGGTGTTTGATCTTGAAAAAAAAAAGGAAAGAGATTGTAGTACTTGTTTAAGGAAATTTCCAAGCACCTTCTTAGTCACCTAAAAGAAAGAAAACAACAAAAGGGAAGGTATAATCAAGTACAAGTGAAAGTACAAGGGGGGACCAATTCAATTCAAATTCATTTGAAGATTGAAAAGGCTCCAAAAAACTTGAAATTTCCCCCCAAAACTTAATATACACTCTTGGAATTGAAGTTTGGCCGAAAATCAAAGTGAAGAACACAAAAAAAATTACAAATTATCATCCAATCACAAGCCGCCACGTCATCACTTTGCACACCCATATTTTTAGCTCAATTTTTTGGATTCTTAGTTTTTATTCTTGTTTCTTAGTTGCATTTTTGTTGATTCCATCACTAATGGGCAAACTAGTAACTATCTACTAGGTTGTGAATTAGTTTTGAGTCCTTTCTTCGTGTTTTCATTCTTTGTGTGCTTTTCTCGTTTTGATTCATTGAAATTCTTTATTTCAAGTTTGTAAGTAGATTTTTCTGTTTTGTGTCTTGAGTCAATCAAACAAGAATCTATTCCGGCCGCTAAGTAATGATTGACACCTTATTGACTATCGGAGTATAAGCAACTTTCAATATTCGCCGCTCCAATGAGCTTTTACTGCTAATCTTGTTTGTTCATTTTGTAGGTACAAGGTGATGTAAGGGAAATATATCTTGGTAGCCTCGGATTATTGTGACTATAACATGGGAGACTATGATTGTAGTGAGGGATTTTATAGCTACGATGATGTTGGAGATTATGAGGCTATAAATATAGCCATGATCAAGACATAGGCAGAATTAAGAGTTATGGTTTAGAGGGAGAAAATGAGATGAATGAAGTTCCTAGTGCTTATGGTGAATATGGAGATGATGTAGGGCCTTGTGATGGTTCTTATATTAAAGTTGAGGCATGTGAGGAGTCTTACACTTCCCACTCCGAACCTAGAATTGGTGTAAGGTATAACCCCTTCCTTCGCAAAGCTTATGAGAGCCATGGTGAAAGTGCACGTGTGGAGCATGAAGATTCATATTCTTCACCTTGTAGTACATCTTATCAAGGTCGAAGTGGTGTGAATGGGTATACTAGCTATAGTGTAGGTTGTCCCATGAGAAGAAGAGAGAATACATCTCCAAGGCCGAGGGGTACTCATGTGCCCATGGGTTGTCCTAAACTCTACAATGTTGATCCTAGGAGAAGTTTTCACTCTGGAAAGGTAAGCATTTATGGGGTACCGGGCTGCCTTCTTGTGCTAGATGATTGGCGTTATAAAAACTACATCATGCCACCCATGGTTTACTATTTGGGGTTGTTTCAAGAACCTTTACTAATTCCATATTCCTTGGATGGATATAAGGTTACCGAGAGAGTGAGGATTGTCTTCACCCAATTTGAATACAATGAGGAGGTATGGTGCGATATCTTCCCCTTGACACCAGGTCATGTATGCTTGGGTGCCGATTGGTTTGCACAACATAGAGTTCAAAATATGCTAAATTGGCCTAAGGTTGTAGTGGACCATTGGGGAAATTATCTCTTTACCTCAATTCTTCCCAAACCGAAAAGAGATGTGATCACTTACTCCAAGACGAATGATTATGAGAGACAAAAGATTGAGAGGAGTAAGGGAGTGCAAGGTGGCAATCCAAGAGTGAAAAAAGGAGAGGTTGTGTGGAGTGAAGTGAGGGGGTTGCCACCAAACCGTGCTAACTATATTTGTCCTTCTAAGGACATTTGTGTAGGTACAAAAATGGCAAGCGGAGGAGCACAAGGCCAAGGAGAAGTTGCTGCCGAAGCATGTGGGAAACCTTCACACCACGTAAAAGAAGAATCTACTCGAATTTCTAGATAAAATAGCTAACTCTTACACTTTTGTGCATGTGAATGATAATTGTGTGACTAGTAGCCCATTGAGTGTGAGTAGTAGCTTACCGATTTGTGAGTCTATTGATTCTTTGCCTCTTGTTGATGATGTACTTGTTGTGAGTGTGGATACACTAGTTGATCCTATTGATGACCGAATTGACTCTTCTTGTAAAAT
>NW_025817469.1:0-1735 GCF_002878395.1 Capsicum annuum | reverse complement strand
GAACTCCTATACCTCATCAAGTGAGGACTACAGTGATGAGGAATTCACTAATACTGCTTATGAGTCAGATCAATCCCAGTCTGGTCAAGAATGCGCTTGTAAAGGTACCTTCTGCACCTGTACTAGGAAAACTGTGAATGTCATTTCAGGAAATCCTAAAGAAATCCTATTTGACATTGTAGAACACATCCAAGATGACGAGGCTAGAAATAAATATCTTCTAGAACTCAAACGATTAATGCTTTCTCACGAAGAGAAACCCCCCAAACCCGTTATTCAGCCTTTCAGCATGAAACAGGTTATGTCAAGGTTCGATAAACCTGCAGAGCCATCTATTGCTGATCTCAAAGGAGAAATCTCCACCCTAAAGGGAGAGATCAAGAATCTGAAGATTCGTCTGGACCAGGTAAAACTTAACGTTCTTACAGATCAAGTCCTCCAAGACTTTCCCGATCATCCCTAATGACCATCTTAGAGAACCAGAGACTAGTTCTTTTCCTGGGTCAGATTCTCCTTCCACGTCCGGCAAAGCTATTTAAGCCATAAAGGCTTATAGCGAACATATAGCCGTAAAAATCGTCATAAATAAAGACTTTGTTCTTAACAGGGTCGCCCTCTTCGATACAGGAGCAGATAGTAACTGTATCGTTAAAGGTCTTGTGCCTACAAAGTACCTTACAAAGAGTACCTCTCGCCTTTGCTCAGCAACGGAAGAAAAAATGACAATTCATTATAAACTCCCTAAAGCTCATGTCTGTAACAATGGCATTTGCCTTGTTAATGACTTCGTCATTACCGAAGATATCACAGAAGATATCATTTTAGAAATACCTTTCGTCAACCAGATTAGACCTTACTGGAGTGACTACGATGGAATTCGTACTACTCTCCTAAACCAAACCTTGTTTTTCCCTTTATTAAGGCCCCTCTCGCAAGACGAAGGAAACCATATTAAAGAACAAACGGTTTTTAAAATTAACCGACTTTCTTCTCATGTCAATTTTCTTAAACATGATGTTCATATCAAAAAAATTGAGCAATCCTTACAAACCCCGGAAATGATAACGAAAATTTCCAACCTTCAGAAAAATTTTGAAAAAGAAATTTGTTCCGAGTTCCTTAATGCATTTTGGGAAAGGAAGAAACACTTGGTTGAACTTCCTTACATCCCAGGTTTGACGAGCAAACCATTCCCACTAAAGCTAGACCCATCCAAATGAACCAAGAAATGATGGAAGTCTGTAAAACAGAAATTGACCATCTTCTAAAAAACGGTATTATCAGAAGCTCTAACTCCCCCTGGAGTTGCTCTGCCTTTTATGTCAATAACAGTGCAAAAAAGGAACGCGGCACTCCTAGACTTGTAATAAATTACAAGCCTTTGAATGCGGTCTTAAAATGGATTAGACATCCAATCCCTAACAAAAGGGATCTTCTCAAAAGAACTTTCAAGGCCAACCTTTACAGCAAATTTGATATGAAGTCAAGATTTTGGCAAATTCAAATCGCTGAAAAGGATAAATACAAAACAACTTTCAATGTCCCGTTTGGGCACTATGAATGGAATGTTTTGCCCTTTGGCCTCAAAAACGCTCCATCAGAGTTTCAAAATATTATGAACAATATTTTCAATCCTTATACTTATATGTCGATTGTTTATATTGATGATGTGCTTATTTTCTCAGAGAACATTGATTCTCATTTCAAACATTTAAATACTTTCTTTAAGATTGTT
>NW_025817468.1:0-1543 GCF_002878395.1 Capsicum annuum | reverse complement strand
ACTGGGTATATTGTTGTTGTAGTTTAGTTAGTCATGTTCTAAGCCGACTGATTGTTGTAAGCAACCTCTCTATCTCTATCTCTTTCTCATCTGATACTGAATGACATGATGAAGGTTTGGCTGGACTATCATACACTCGTATGTAGCTTTCTTGTGGTAGATTTTTAGCATCTTGATTTGTGTGTATCATTTCTAGGTGAAAGGTTATATAAATGAAATGGCCATTTGCCTGGAAGATGAAGATGAAAGAATTTCAAATCTTGCCAAACTTTTCTTTCATGAGTTGTCAAAGAAAGGTAGCATATCTACCAAACTTTTCTTTCATCAGTTGGTAACAAAGAAGTCAATCTATCTTATCTCTTTCTAGTCTTTCTACTGTTGAGCTTCTTTCGTCTGCTGTTGCATGTTTTTGACTGTACACACACAACAAATAATATTGTTTTTTTCTCTTTGAACTTAATGTTTACAGGGAGCAATCCAATTTATAACCTACTTCCAGATATTCTTGGCAAGTAATCTAGCCAGAACTCGACGGAAGAATCATTCTACAACATAATGCAATTTTTAATTGCTTCAATTAAGAAGGTGCCATGAATTTGAATTGCTTCTTTGGGCTCTTCTGTAGATAATAGATTGGAATGTTTGTATTTTTAGGACAAGCAAATAGAAGCTCTTGTCGAGAAGCTTTGCAATAGATTTTGTGGAGTTACTGGTATGGAATTTGAAAATTGTTTTGATTTATTTCCGTGAAGAATTTGTGTAATATGATCAACTATTTAGAAGAAGCTAAGAGAGAAAATATATTGGGTACTTTTAGTTTGCAACGATATCCGTTCCCTAAGTTTTCACTATGCTAAGCTTAAGAAGTTATTCTGCCCTTGGGTTTTGTCTGTTTACATATACTTTCTTGAAACTAAATGTGAAAATATGTATGTCTCTTTATTTTTTCCCCCAAACTTGACATTGAGGTTTACAACAACTTTCTGTGAGGTTTCACGGTTTTGTAGATAAATCACGATACCATCTTGCTCCACTTGCTATTGGTAGCCAAGTCGTGCAGTTTACTGTCAGATTTTATAGTTCTCTCTCTAGTTAATCCTGTGTGATCTACATTTCAAAGATGTGGTGGTTGTCAACTTTGAGTTGTGGTTCTGCACATTTCAAATGTTCTGATATACTTATTTGAGATTGATTTAGAAGTTGCCGGTCTTTCAGTACTATTTGGTACCACGGCTTTGTGGATGCTTCATCTGATATTTGCTTTCATACTCAGCTTTCTATGCTATTATGGAAGGCGTGTTTACAGTATTTCTAGGAGTACCTTTGCAAAAATTTAAAAGAAAAATTATAATTAGGAGACCTTTGAATGAATAGATTTTAGTGAGTAGATTAGCTTCTGATTTGCTATTTGAATTATCACCAGAGAAACTTCTGCATGTTAACATGCTCTTTTATGCAGATATTTGGCAATACGAGTACATATCCTATTGCCTATCTCAGCTATCATACACTGATAAGAGCATGAGAAAGCTGATAGAGTTAT
>NW_025817467.1:0-1861 GCF_002878395.1 Capsicum annuum | reverse complement strand
TAAAAGAAAAAATTTGTGTTTATTAGCTAGCACGGTTTACGTATAATTTTCGTTATCAGTTGTTTACATATAATTTCAATTGGGATATTTGTAATCAGACAATTTGAGGAAGTATGAAGAGGACACTATACAAAGTTGTGCTATTCCTTCCCTTGGATGTATCTCAAATTAAGTTGCCAATGCATTTTATTGAGAGCTTACATCAGCAGTGGATTGTGAGAGATCATACTGCGACCACATGTAGATGGCTTTTACTTTTGACTACGTTTTAACCATCAAATAAAGTTTGTGGATGGGCTTGAATAACTCATATTCTGCATTTGGTAGCAGTTGAGGAGTGTCAAGGGGGAGTGTGGGGTTATCGGGAGTATTAATCACTCTACATTACACTGAGGATCCATCTCCTTTTCCCAGTGGTTATGTTTTTTTGCAATAGAAAATGTAAAAGAAATCATGTTCTTTCTTGAAACACTTCATAGTATTATGATGGGGTATAATATATTCTGGTTACCAGAAAAATACCTGGCCTTCAATAGCCAGTAGGCAATTATGTGGACATCAACAGGGACTGATCACTCTACTAAATCCAGTCTGATTATAGTACAGAAGGTCTGATACAGTTGTATGCACTTTAAATATATCATAGGGACATGAGCAGTGTTATCGAAGGCGTGGGTAAAGTGCGCTTAAGCCCTAAAGCGAGGCTCAAAACATGTTTAGCATTTTGCATTATTTAATGTGCACTTCAGTGTCTTCATCAATGCTCTAAGGCATACTTTCCTTTCCATGAGCCTCTTCTGAAGAGGAGACACTAAACAATTGCTATTTCACTTTATCGTTATTATTTTTTTAGTTTCTTGATTCATATATTTGTCATTCATGCTCATAATTATTAATCTTGGACTAAACATATATATTGTATTTTTTTCTTCCGTTGCACCTTTTTTCATTAAATCCCATGCTTTATTCGTGTTTTGCGCTTAAAGCCCATGGACCTTAGAACTTTTTAGCATTTTTGTTTTTGATAACACTGGAGATAAGTCAGATAGGATCTTCTTTAATTTATCGGATGTGACTATATTTTCATGCTTATTGATTGCAGAAAAGCATGGGACGTGTGCTTATCCAGTTGTCGAAGACGAACATGAGTTCTTTTTTACAACGTTGAATGTTTACTTCAAATATAACGTTACAGTAAGTGTTTTTCATGCTATGTATTCTAGTTCTGATATAATATCCTTGGAAGACCTATATTTTCATTACTGTACCTATATTTTCATTACTGTAGCAATTTCATGTCTTTTTCGTTCTTTTTAGCTATACATTCTCCTTTTTATGCTTATTTTCATTCTATGAAATTGTTGATGATTTCAAATACAGAAGAAGTTGCATCTACTCTTTTTTTGATAAACAGAAGAAGTTGCATCTTGAGTAGTTATATGTCAAAACGTACTGATGGATGTTCTATTAGTACCTAGTTCTCATTGATGCAAAAAATACCAAGCAGAAAATTTTTGTGACTCGGTAATTAACAGCAGAATTAAGAGGGTTGGGGGTGGGGACCTAACCCGGACATGCATTCTCTAACATATATGCTGTAATTTATCAATTAATCAACTGTGTCAAACATTCTAGATATCATTGTTCATGTATTAAAACTGTTTATAATGGTATTCTTGTTGGTACAGTTTCATTTTGTTTTCGGTTGAATATTAACAAGATCTCTTCAATGTCAATAAACTAACTATAGTGAGCATACCTGATTATTGCATATGAAGATGCTGTTGCTCATTGATTGATCTCTACTGTTTCCTTCTTTATGTTGTTGAATATTAACAAGTTTTTCTTCACTGTTAGTCAA
>NW_025817466.1:0-1144 GCF_002878395.1 Capsicum annuum | reverse complement strand
TGAGATTATTCCTGAGCCTATCCTAGTTTCTACCCCAGTGGGTAATTTGATTATTGCCCAGAAAGTGTATAAAAAGTGTCCTGTTACCGTTCTTCATAGAGTCTTATTGGCTGATCTGATTGAGTTAGACATGGTAGATTTTGATGTAATTCTTGGTATGGACTGGCTGTATTCTTCTTATGCCTCTATTGATTGTCGGACCCGAGTGGTAAAGTTTCAGTATTTGGGTGCATCCGTGTTTGACTGGTCTGGGAATTCTATGTCACCCAAGAGTCAATTTATCTCTTACCTCAAAGCTAGAAAGCTTATTTCCAAGGGGTGTATTTACCATTTGGCTAGAGTCAAAGACACTAAGTCTGAGACTCTAACTCTCCAGTCTGTTAACATCGTCAATGATTTTTCTGATGTCTTTTCAGATGATCTCCCAGGGATACCTCCTGATAGAGAAATGGAGTTCGGGATTGATCTTCTTTCCAATACACAACCCATTTTTATTCCTCCTTACCGTATGGCCCCTGCAGAACTTAAGGAGTTGAAAGAGCAACTCAAAGATCTACTAGATAAGGGTTTCATAAGGCCTAATGTTTCTTCTTGGGGTGCTCCTGTATTGTTTGTGAGAAATAAAGATGGCTCTTTGCATATATGCATTGATTACCGCCAACTGAATAAAGTCACTGTCAAAAATATGTACCCCCTTCCGAGAATAGATGATTTGTTTGACCAATTGCAAGGTGCAAGTTATTTCTTAAAAATAGACCTTCATTCCGGCTATCATCAACTCAAAGTTAGGGAGTGTGACATCCCGAAAACCGCTTTTCGAACTTGTTATGGCCATTTTAAGTTTCTTGTTATGTCTTTCGGGTTAACTAATGCCCCAGTACTTTCATGGACCTAATGAATTGAGTTTTCAGACCATATCTAGATATGTTTGTCATAGTGTTCATTGATGATATACTGGTGTACTCCCGTAGTGAGGATGAATATTCTGATCATCTCCAAACTGTCTTGCAAACCCTTAAAGATCACAAGTTATTTGCCAAGTTCAGTAAGTGTGAGTTTTGGCTAAGGTCAGTTGCTTTTCTAGGTCATATCATTTCTTCCAAGGGTATTAGAGTTGATCCCCAAAAGACCGAAGCTGTTAGAA
>NW_025817465.1:0-1994 GCF_002878395.1 Capsicum annuum | reverse complement strand
TAAGAGCTGTATCGTCTAACTTCATTCAAAAATGAAACTTGAATTTTTATAGAATCAAAATAGAAATGATTTTAGAATTTGATCATTTCTTAGATTCTGCTGAAGGCAGGTTAGTGTTCAGTGACAATTCACGCTAACATTACATGAGATGCGGCCGGGAGCGAGCCGGATTTCGAAATGAAAGTGAAAGAGTAAGCAAAAAAATGTGAGCTCGCCGAGATCGACAGGAAAGACAACTAAAACTCAAACTGCAGGAAAGAGAGAAAGAGGGGGAACTAGCGAAGGGACGAAAGCCCGACGAAGGCCTATGCTACAGTAAGCAAAAAAGTAGGTTGAGGTCAATTTGTAGTCAATATGTTTTATACAAAAAGGAACCCATGCAACGATAGGAAATCCTTTTTTTAGAGAGCCAATGCCAGTCGTTTCGTTTAGTACGAGATCGCTTCACACCTCGCGGTGCTTACCCCCCGTTTTTTGGTTCCCATTGGGTTTACCTTGTTCACAGGTCGACCCCAGCTTGGGTGAAACTAAGTGGAGGTCCGACCGACTGATGTTGAAGAATCAGCGGGAGGTAGATTCATAGGTGTCTATTTCACTGAAGAATTGATAAAAGCGCGTTCAGTACGGTAAACTCGGCCAAAATATGAGACCCGAAGGGCCCGGGCCATCCTGGACTTGAACCAGAGACCTCGCCCGTGAAGTTCGAAGGAGGAAGCCATGAATGGAGGCACTCCCAATCCACTTGTTGCTCGCTTGCTTTCGCTCCTCTCCTTAGCTTCGACGAGCTGGGACGTGGAAGTGAAAACCCTAAACTTGAAACCCTACCCTTCTTTGCTACTCACTA
The DNA here is from genome assembly GCF_002878395.1 of Capsicum annuum. Taxonomy (NCBI): domain Eukaryota; kingdom Viridiplantae; phylum Streptophyta; class Magnoliopsida; order Solanales; family Solanaceae; genus Capsicum; species Capsicum annuum. The sequence goes on along the minus strand of NW_025817465.1, from coordinate 1,150 downwards.
TCTAAGGAGCAAATCCGAAGTCGGTTCTCAAGGCCCAGAAGCTCGGGGATTGAATACCCCTATGTTCGCCTAAAGCAGAGGTTCTGAAAGACCTTGCTTGATCCGTCTTCGGCTTCGCAGCCTTTTGTTTTGGGACAATGGGTGCACGGAGAATCGTCAAATCTGACGGTATGGTTGACCACATTCCTGTTTTCAACCTCGGTAGGTCTTCGGTTCTGCTTATCGATCCGCTTCGACTTCACGCGAGCCGCTAAATTTAGTTTGAGTTTAGGTGAAGGAAGTATGACCGCCTTACCAATAGTTGAAACTCAATCGGGAGATGGATGGAAGTGTCCGATTATAGCACGACGCGCTGCTTCAATGGCTCCGATGCTTCTTCGGCCAAATACGATATACAAGTGGGACCTGCACTATGAGCAAGCTGTGCGAAAAACCGCCTTTTAGTTTAATGTTTCTATTCAGCGGATGTGGTTATTGGCAAGAACTCGACCAGAGAGGCTACTCGGGCATAGGTAAAGGAACGAGAGCCTGTATACATAGGGAAAGTCGTGTGCAATGAAAAGTGCAAGCACGGCTTGGGGAGGGATCTTTACTTGTTTAGGAGAAAGTTGACTTTGAGAAAGAAAAGGGGCGCCCTAGCTGCTCGCCGGAGAAAGCCAGGTGCCGTAGGTAAGCTCTATTTAGCCCGACGAATTTCTTCGCTTCGATTCCGCCCCTACCTAAGGCTAGCTCCTACTCCTCCTCCTGATCTTTGCTTGCGGCATCTCTAACTATTCGGTTAGCGTCACGGAAGTTGCTGGCCGGCGGCCGCTCAACTGTTCGAGCGCAATGCAGTGGTGTTGGTTCCCCAATGACCAATCCTCGCATGAATTGCTAAGGATCCAATAAGTCCAACATTGATTCCTTCAGATGTGTCAATTGGGCAAATACGTCCATAGTGACTAGGATGGATATCTCGTATCCGAAAACTAGCAGCCTTAAAACAAAATGAAAAATCAGAAAAATGATTCATTCCCCTTTCTAAGAGGAGTAGGATCTTTGGTTGATCTGTCCTTCCCCCGCTCTAAAGTCTGTATCTTGCCCCTAGTTACAACATCGTATTCGACTTCTATCGCGGAGTCAACTGGCACCTTCTTAAAGCGCCTGCCCG
>NW_025817464.1:0-1199 GCF_002878395.1 Capsicum annuum | reverse complement strand
TCATATTTTCCAGCTATAGCAACATTTCCAATGAGTTCTGAGCTAGTAGTGGGGGGCCTATTTGTGTATATTGCTTTTTTTGGGTGAATTAGGACAATTACTGCATATAGTATATATCTACATTGCGTTTGTAGTTTCATGCATTGTCTACGACCACTTGAAGCTTAAGTTCTGATGTGACTTCCAGTTGTATCTCCTGTCAAGTGTTGTGAACTTGTAATGCATTTTTTGTGCTTTTCAATTAAAAAAGTTATCATTTCCCTTATTTTCGTGATTCATTGACTAAATTAAGCAGATATTTTCCTTGTGCAGCAGTCTACAGTGGATCGTAGGAGTTTGCCGTGGAAGAAGAAATCATCAGACAAGACAGCAAGCGAGAAAACTGCAACTCTTATAGTGGAGTCAGCCTCTGCCCCTTCAGATTCAACTGAACCTAAGGTTGATCAGGTGTGTGTGTTGGTCCCTATATAAATAAAAAGTATATTTTCCTTCTCTTATAGTGGAGTCATCATCTGCCCCTTTAGATTCAACTAGGAATTTCCGTTTTCTTCTCATTCTTTGTGGTCGTCATTGCTATTAGATTGTATAACCATAATTCTCTATAGTTTATCCTATAAAAAATCTGACAATATGTTTACATCTATAACAAGGACTTTCATGTTGACCTTTAATTATGAGAACTTGAATAAAAGAAATGCTGCGTAATTTGGTCAAACTAGCAAAGAACTTCTCCATTTATCTAAACTTTGAGGCTTACGTCTATAGGTTGAGATTGATGGGTGGTAGTCTTTAATATTTACCCTCACAAATTATAAGTTCTAATTTAGTTCTGTTAGTTTTGTTTCTCTCTTCAATATAATGTGATTGGTGCTAGAAAGGAAAAGACATAGTTTCAGTTTGGTAGTTCATCGATTTTTTTTTTTACAATAATACATTGTGAGAGAGCTTCATTCAATTTGTCTCGTCTTGGTGATTTATGTTTTGGTTTCCGTTATATTTCATGGTAAATAGGAAATCAAGAAACCTAAATATGTGCAAATTTCCATTGAATCTTATTCACATTTGACTGGACTGGAGGATCAAGTTAAGTCTCTTGAGGAACAAGTGAGTGGCTTAGAGGATGAAGTCAAGGATTTGAATGAAAAGTTGGCTGCTGCACAGTCAGAAATGACTAATAAGGAAAACCTGGTAAAATAATA
>NW_025817463.1:0-2298 GCF_002878395.1 Capsicum annuum | reverse complement strand
TTGAAAGTCCTTGAGCTAAGTCTTGCCTCTAAGGCAAGAGTTGTAGAATATCCCATAAATGAAGATATAACGTGGTAGTGTCAACTCTTACCCGTGGGGCATAATTTATTAGTTGAAAGTCCTTGAGCTAAGTCTTGCCTCTAAGGCAAGAGTTGTAGAATATCCCATAAATAAAGACATAAGTAGTAGTGTCAACTCTTTCCCGTGGGGCATAAGTTGTAGTTTGAAAGTCTTTGAGCTAAGTCTTGCCTCTAAGGCAAGAGTTGTAGAACATCTCATAAATGAAGACATAACGTGGTAGTGTCAACTATTGCTCGTGGGGCATAATTTGTAGTTTGAAAGTCTCTGAGCTAAGTCTTGCCTCTAAGGTAATAGTCGTAGAACATCTCATAAATGAAAATATAATGTGGTAGAGTCAACTTTTGTCCGTAGGACATAATTTGTAGTTTGAAAGTCCTTGAGCTAATGAAGTCTTGCCTCTAAGACAATTGTTGTAGAACATCTAATAATTGAAAACATAACGTGGTAAAGTCAACTTTTGCCCATGGGGCATAATTTGTAGTTAGAAAGTCCTTGAGCCAAGTCTTGCCTCTAAGGCAATAGTTATAGAACTTCTCATAAATGAAAATATAATGTGGTAGAGTCAACTCTTGCCCGTGGGGCATAATTTGTAGTTTGAAAGTCCTTGAGCCATGTCTTGCCTATAAGGCAATAGTTGTAAAACATCTCATAAATAAAAACATAATGTGGTAGATTCAACTCTTGCCCGTGGGGCATAATTTATTGTTTGAAAGTCCTTGAGCTAAGTCTTGCCTTTAAGGCAATAGTTGTAGAATATCTCATAAATGAAAATATAACGTGGTAGAGACAACTCTTGCCCATGGGGCATAATTTGTTGTTTGAAAGTCCTTGAGTTAAGTCTTGCCTCTATGGTAATAGTTGCAGAACATCTCATAAATGAAAAAATAACGTGGTAGAGTCAACTCTTGCCCGTGGGGTATAATTTATTGTTTCAAAGTCCCTGAGCTAAGTCTTGCCTCTAAGGTAAGAGTTACAAAACTTCTCATAAATTAAAATACAATGTGGTAGTGTCAACTCTTGCCCGTGGGGCATAATTTGTAGTTTGAAAGTCCTTGAGCTAAGTCTTACCGCTAAGACAATAGTTGTAGAACATCTCATAAATGAAAAATAATGTGGTAGAGTCAACTCTTGCCCGTAAGGTATAATTTGTTGTTTGAAAGTTCCTGAGATAAGTCTTGTCTCTAAGGTAAGAGTTATAAAACATCTCATAAATCAAAATACAATGTGGCAGTGTCAACTTTTGCCCATGAAATGTAACTTGTTGTTTGAAAGTCATAAGTCTTGATTCTACAATGTAGTAGTGTCAACTCTTACCCATGAAACGTAGCTTATTGTTCGAAAGTCGTAAGTCTTGCCTTTATAATGTGATAGTGTCAACTCTTACTCATGAAATGTAGTTTGAATGGAAGAAATCAAAGAAAAGAATAAAAATAATAAAAACTACAAAAAAAAGAAGAAAATGAAGAAAAATATTTAAAAAATAAAAATCAAAGAAAATGTAGATGTTGAGAGAAAATAGGAAAAAAATAAAGGTTGATAAAAAAGATTAAATAAAAATAAAGATCGAGAAAAATTTAAAAAGAAAAGAGAAAATAAAAATCAAAGAAAAATAAAAAAGATTTTTTTTTTTATAAAAGTAGACATTGAAAGGTGTAAAGAAAAAAATTAATGGTTGAAAAAAACTAAAAAGAACAAAAAACAAAAAGAGGAAAGAAAAATAAAAAATAAAAATAATTTAAAATAAAAAAAAGAAGTTGACAGGAAAAAAAGGGAAAAGTAAGGGCTGAGAGAATTAAAAATAAAAAGAGAAAAGAAAAGATAAAAATCAAAGTAAAATTAAAAAGAAAAAAAATAAAAGTTGAAAGATATAAATATGGAGTTGTTATCCATTATGAGGATCATTTATGTAATTTACTCCATTGATCAGGGATAATTTTGTCCAAAAAAATATTAGTTAATAGGTAAAGCTATTTTAAGGAAGCTTTTTTATTTGGGGCTAAAATTTAAAGTCACTCCAATTTAGGTCTATTTTTGAGATTCACCCTGAATTTATTATGGAATGGGTAGTTTTAATTACTAAAACTTACACAAATACACTACTTATGTTTCCAATATTACAAAAAAATCTCAACTCCCTAAACATATTATAAAAATCCCAACATATACACAAAATGCTATGTATATGTCGGCTATGTTATGTATATTAATAGGGAGAGA
>NW_025817462.1:0-1066 GCF_002878395.1 Capsicum annuum | reverse complement strand
CATCAACAACAACTAAACTAACACCTATAGAATTATTAAAAAAATATGAAACAGCTATAAAAGATGAATTTGGTAGTATGACAATAATAGAAGACGAACAAGATGAAGAAAAAGATACAAATAGGAATTTAATGTTAAAATTAGAAATATGTAATATGTGTTATATATATGAATATACTTGCGCATTTAAAGAATATTATTATAAAGGAGCATATAGTCAGAAGAAAGTAAAGAAATAAGAAAATTATATTTTAATAAACTACCCGGACCATTTAGTTCAAAGATAATAAAGAGTTGGGAAGAAGCAAAAATAGTAGATAATCTAGGAGCAAGAATAAAATTTTTACAACAATGGTATAGAAACTTATGTGAAAAATATAGAGAAGAATTAAAAATGAAAAAAATACTGATAAGAAATTTAGCATGATGCAAAAATAAAATAACACCCCAATTTGGATATGAAGAAAGATATTATAAGAAAAGAAAAATCCATAAGAAATATAAAAAATCAAAATATAAATACAAGAAACCAAGAAAAAGATATTATATTAAAAATTATAAATACAAAAGACCATATAGAAAAAAGAAATCTATAAAAGAATGTACTTGTTATAATTGTGGAAAAATAGGACATTTAGCTAGAGATTGTTAATTACCTAAAGATCCAAAAAATAAACAAATATCAGAAATAAAAATAGATAATACAGAATATATGTAGATAGATTATATAGATTATTAATTAGAAAGTGAGGATAGTATATATGAAATTTCAGAAAATGAAACAGATAATGAAATAGATAGTGAAATAGATGAATCAAATGACTGAAAAAGATATAGAAATAATAACAAAGGAAGAATATTTAAATGATGAAAGAACAGAACAAAAAATAATATTTGACAATAACATATTTGATGAAATAAAAGGAAAAGAATTAGATTTAAGTGTAGAAAAAATATTTAAAATACCAACAATAAGAAATCTATTTACTAAGAAAAAAGAAGAATATTATGTAGTATGTCAAAAGGACATGTAATAGACTGTAGATATGCAAAAGGTAAAGCTAGT
>NW_025817461.1:0-1942 GCF_002878395.1 Capsicum annuum | reverse complement strand
AAGAAATCTATTTACTAAGAAAAAAGAAGAATATTATGTAGTATGCCAAAAGGAACATGTAATATACTATAGATATGCAAAAGGTAAAGCTAGTATACCACTAGTAAAATAAAAGAATAATTAATAAAGAGATAAACGATATAAAAAGTAGAGACCCAATAAAATATGTACACCTTAGAGGTACAGAGATATTAATAAAAGCATGTTTTAGAGAAGAAATAGATACACCAATAGAATTATATTTAGCAGATGATAGAATCATAAAACCTGTTGAAAAAAGCATAATAACTGCCATAAAAGGAAATTTAATATACCAAAAATTTAAATTTATAATAAGTGCAAATTATTCAGTAGCGGTAATAGATAAAAATATAGATAAATCATTAGTATTATATTGGAAAATATCAGGAATAGCATTAACCCCAGGAAGTAAAATATTTACAGCAAGATGCAAAAATTTATATGTATTAGCAACAAAACATAAAATAACAGGAAAAAAAAAGATTAACAAAATACGAATAGAAAGTCCATTCGAACAAATTGTAAAAACAATAGATTATAATGATTATAGCTATAGAGACATAGATATAGAAGAAAATTTAGAAATAATAAATGATAGAATAATTACAACGAAAAGAATAGCTGATGAAAAACCAGAATCATCAAGCTCATAAAAAAGAACAAGTTATGAAATAAATTCAACAAATAATTTAAATCAATATTACATAACAGAAAAGGTAAATGAAAAAGAATATTTAATACTCTTAATTACAGGACAAGAAGAAAATTATATAGCGAAATATCTAGTAAAAAATGAAGAAATAAAAACTGATAATGATATATGCCCAGATCTACCAAGAAGTTTAATAAATAGTAAAAATATAGCAGAAAAAGAAATAATAATAGGAATTAGCAAAATAAAAATAGAATTTGAACCAAAGGAAGAAATGCAAAAAGCAGACATAATATTATAAATAAAATGGCTGGAACAAGTAAAACCATAAAATATAGAACATACACAATTAACCTTAACATATAACAGAGAGAAATTATTCTTAAGAAGAGCCTTAACATAAAATGAAAATATATGTACTAATGAAGATAGTAGTAGAAGGATATTACAGTAGATATTATACTCCTATGATAGAAACCGGAGCAGAAGCTAATTTATGTAGATATAATTGCTTACCAGAAAGCAAATGGGATAAACTAAAAACACCAGTAATAGTTAAAGGGTTTAACAATGAAGGAAGCTTAATAACTTATAAAGCTAGGAAAGTAAAAATACAAGTATGGGATAAGATATTAACAATAGAAGAAATTTATAATTATGAACTAACATCAAAAGATATTCTTTTAGGAATGCCATTTTTAGATAAATTATACCCACATATAATAACTAGAATAGATTGGTGGTTTACAACACCATGTAAACAGAAAGTAAGAGCAAAAAGAGTTAATAATAAAATAAGAAAGAAAACTGATTGGATAAAAGGGAGTGAAAAAATTACACAAAAGTTAGAAAATATAAAAATACTGAAGATACAATACAACTAGTCGTATTCTCGATAAATAAAATAGAAATAACTATATTTTCAATAAATAAGGTAGAAATAATTAAGAAATAATTAGAACAATTATATAGTGAAGATCCATTAAAAGGATGGAAAAAACATAAAACTACTATAAAAATTGAATTAATATATAAAAATAGCATAATAACCCAGAAACCATTAACATATAATTTTAACGATTTAAAAGAATTTAAAATGTATATAGATGAATTATTAGAAAAATAATATATACAAAAAAGTAATAGAAAACATAATAGTCCAGCATTTATAGTAAATAAACATAGTGAACAAAAAAGAGGAAAAAGTAGAATGGTTATTGACTATAGAAATTTAAATGCAAAAACTATAACATATAATTATCCAATGCC
>NW_025817460.1:0-1499 GCF_002878395.1 Capsicum annuum | reverse complement strand
ATAATAATAATAATAATAATAATAATAATAATAATAGTGATAATGATAATAATAATAATGATAATAATAATAATAATAATGATAATAATGATAATGATAATAATAATAATAATAATAATAATGATAATGATAATGACAATGATAATGATAATAATAATAATAATAATAATGATGATGATGATGATGATGATGATGATGATGATGATGATAATTATAATAATAATAATAATATAGGATTGAATGATTCTACATTTTTCAGTATAACAAGATAACAAATTCTCTTTCCAGTTATCCTGATTTAACCTTAGTTATACTGATTTTAGCTAATATGATCTTCAACTAAAATTAAGGAAAAATGAAAGAAGGTATATTATTCAAAAAAAAAAAAAACCTGGTTCACAACTCTTGTTCTCTCTTCTTCAATTCCCAATAAATAACATGACCTTATATATTATTAGTTGATCAATTTGATCAATTATTTTTTATCATTTTCATGTGTTCACCGTGGTTAATTGATAATGGTCGTGAACGATTTAGCTTTTCGATGATCCTTCGAGTTCACTAAGGACTATTTATAAGCTCCTTGCTTTATCAAATATATATTCTTATATTTTCAAGGTAATCCAACCAAATGCATTTAATTGAACAACAAATGTTTGATTAAGGAAGGAGGGGCTGGTGTTTGGAGATGATTCAATGGGTGGAGGGGCGTTTAGAGCAGATTATTTGGTGGTGGTGGTGTGGAGGGGGGTGGGGGTGGGGCGGGGGGCGAGGTGTTTGGGGGAAAGAAAATAATTGGGGTGGGGTGGGGTGAGGGGGTAGGGAGAGGGGTGGGGTGTTTGAAGAAGAGAAAAAGGGAAAGAAGATGACTGGGGTGGGTAGGGTGGGGGTTGGGTGGGTGCTTGAAGAAGAAGAATGTGTGGGAGGGGTGATTTTTTTATTTAAAATAATTATTTATAAATTATTTGGATAAAAATGACAAATGTCATATCATAGTTGGTCCCTTTACACGTCATAGCGCGTGTAATACACACAACCAATATATTTTTGTTGATTGTGTAAAAAGTGTCAAAATGACACATTCGTACTATACTTAAGGTACCAAAAATGAAAAACATCCATTTGAAGTGTCAAAGTGAAAGATGTCGCCAAGTTAAGAGGTCTAGCGATATATTCTGCCTAAAATACATGATGGATGGATCATTGTAGGCCAACATGAGTCTTGAATCATAACCAACCCGTCCCTGATACCATTTGTAGGGGGGTGCGCGGATTTGTAGGTATAATAGATATAATAGATTTGTACGGAATTGTAGGGAATCTATTTTTATTTAGTGCGTGGATGTTATCTTTTAATAATTTACTTTTTTCGTAAGATATATTCATTAATTATTTTATCCTGTAGTAATTACAGAGTTACAAATTCTTGTATAATAATTTATCCTATCTGTGCTATCATATATATCTAATTCTAGATTTTCAATGTTATTTATTATTTT
>NW_025817459.1:0-1324 GCF_002878395.1 Capsicum annuum | reverse complement strand
TCTTTTTGGCTTACTACGTAGTATTCTTCTTTTCTTTTACTAAATATATTTTTTATTGTTGGTATTTTAAATATTTTTTCTACACTTAAATCTAATTCTTTTCCTTTTATTTCATCAAATATGTGACTATCAAATATTATTTTTTGATCTGTTCCTTCTTCACTTAAATATTCTTCCTTTGTTATTATTTTTATATCTTTTTCAGTCATTTAATTCATCTAATTCACTATCTATTTCATTATCTGTTTCATTATCTGAAATTTCATATATTCTGTATTTTCTATTTTTATTTCTGATATTCTTTATTTTTTGGATTTTTAGGTAATTTAAAATCTCTAGCTAAATGTCCTAATTTTTTGCAATTATAACAAGTACATTCTTTTATAGATTTCTTTTTCCTATATGGTCTTTTATGTTTATAATTTTTTACATAATATCTTTTTCTTGGTTTCTTATATTTATATTTTGATTTTTTGTATTTCTTATATTTCTTATGTCTTTTTATTTTCTTATAATATCTTTCTTCGCATCCAAATTGAGGTGCTATTTTATCTTTGCAACATGCTAAATTTCTTATTTATGTTTTTTCCATTTTTATTTTTCTCTATATTTTTCACATAGGTTTCTATACCATTGTTGTAAAAATTTTATTCTTGCTCCTAAAGTATCTACTATGGTTGCTTCATCTCAATTTTTTATTATTTTTGAACTAAATGGTTCAGGTAATTTATTAAAATATAACTTTCTTATTTCTTTACTTTCTTTTGTATTATATGTTTCTTTATAATAATATTCTTTAAATGTGCAAGTATACACATCTATGTAACACATACGACATATTGCTAATTTTAACATTACATTCCTATTTGTGTCTTTCTCTTCATTTTGTTCTTCTTCTGTTGTTGTCATGCTGCTAAATTCGTCTTTTATAGTTATTTCATATTTTTTTAATAATTCTATAGGTGTTAATTTAGTTGTAGTTGTTGATGATGTTCCTTCTGAAGGTTTATTAGTTTTGAATACCTTCTTGCTATTTTCAGTTAAAATTTGAAAACCATAATTTCACTGTTCCTATTAGTGTTCTTTCTATATATTCTAGTGCATCTGTTACGTTTATATTATTATCTAATAATTTTTTTGTCATATATCATATCCATAATTGTATTGTTTTTTCAGTATCTATTACACAATCTAAGTCTAAAAAGTTATAATTTTTATTAACTATTTCTTTTGGTGTCCATTTGTCATATTCATCTTTTAGATTATATCTTTTAAATTTATTCTTATAATATGTAGATTTTCTTATTTCTGATGTTCTAGGTAT
>NW_025817458.1:0-1496 GCF_002878395.1 Capsicum annuum | reverse complement strand
GTATTCACAAATACGTATTCTAGTATTAGAAGATCAGAATTTATGATGGTGAAGGATGGAAAGTACGGACAATTTCCATGGGGGAAGACTTTGTTTCAAAAGATGATTACAACATGCAGATAGGATTTCTTTGTTGAAAAAAAACTATACCAGATCGGGGGAATACCTCATGTGCTAAATGTATGGATGTATGAATATTGTTCTGAGGCAGACAGTACAATGCCGAGTGGATGGGGAATGTAATTCCAAGGATTTTTAACTAGAAGGTCGTTGGGATTAAGGTCAAGTATGAGAAGTTCGTGGATGGCATATTCAGCAAGGTAAGTATTTAATACTTTATTTCGAGTTATTTTTTTATTTCACTCTGGTGACTTTAATAAAATCTTAATGTTGCCATTTCATTGGTTAATAGTTTGTATACAATAATTTACGTCCAACTCTTGAAGAAGTGCAAAGGTTTGATTTGCCAATGATTGACGGCATTGAATTAAATGATGCTGAATCTGCCTGCTCACGTGATACTTCTTCCGATCGTAGTGGTAAAAGGCCTGTTGTCGACATACATAATCATTCAGACTCCGATCATCAAGGTTTTAACAATTTCAGTCCAGTACTACCACCAAAAATCCAAAGAAAGACAGGTCTGAGTACTGATGCATCAACATCACAATCTATGAAAAGGAGGAGGACATTCCATTTTGATGATAAAACCGTTGATATGCAAGATCGTGAAAAAATACCATCGTCTGCTTAAAGAAGAAATATGCCAATAGACCAAACACAAACTTTTGATTCAGAGTGTGTTGATGCACCAAATAAAACTCCATCATCATCCAGTAAGTCTGCTCATCAGGCCACTTTTTATGAAAAGTGGAAGGAGATAAAGTCGTTCTTACAGTCTTATGTAAGTTTATCCATATGGTAGACCATATGTATAACCAAATTGTGAAAATATTAAGATGTTTATTGTCTTTTTATATGTAGGTAGATCAAAAATTCAGCTTTCTTCAAGAACTAATAGTTAAACAATAACAAGAGTCAAACGATAAAATGAATAAACAACACTGAACTCATGAACATGTTGAAACACAATAAACACACCGATGAAAAGGTAAACTAAATTGGTTTTTCCTTATATGAGTAACAAATTTGCATTTCTATTTGGATTATATTTGTTTCTTTATCATTTTTCTGGTTTATATTATATTTTGTAAAAATTATTGTATAAGGTTGATACACATCATAAATTATTTTATGCATTTTTTATTTTAATTTCATTAACAATTGCTCACATATATAGACTACTTAAATGTACAAGAACTATTTTGTGTCTAATCAAACTTCATACGTATATTGTTAATTATACATAATCTGTGTTATGTACATTAATCAATATGCATTACACAGTTATGTATATTGTGTATATTGTTTAATATACATAACTATGTAATGTATATTGTCTAATTATGTATGCATATTAACTAATTTATTTTGTA
>NW_025817457.1:0-1090 GCF_002878395.1 Capsicum annuum | reverse complement strand
TCCATGGCTAGCAAGGAGATTGAAAATTCACTCATTGACCCGGATCACGATCATAGGAAAGAAAGTTCTGAACACAATGATGAGGTAGTAAGGCTCAGGCAATAATTGATAGATTTACACCGGGCATGGGCCAGCGGAATGCCTCCTCCTCCGCTCTCTGAAGGTCTTGGGAATATCTCTAACTGCCCACCGCTCTTTTAGGCACAATTCTCTGCTCCTACTGAGTCACCTGAGCACGCGCCAGGATTCACTCCGTGACATTATTATCCTGGCAGTTCTGGTATGCCCTTGGCAGCTCGCTAATCAAGACCAGCTGCTCAGCCAGCGCCATCGATCATACCAGTATTCGTGGCTCTGCCACCACATGAAACTCCCATATATGTTGTGCGTCCCACAACGAGGCTTCCTAGGTCTGCCAGTGAGCCAGTACTGAAGGTTTCAGATAGTCAGTATTACACCCCGGAGCCTACTTTGCAAATGAATGAACCGTATGGGTACACTCAGCCGCCTGCATTTCCATTTGATACGGAGAAACCTGTCGCAGTAGAGGGATAGGATATCATAGCCCGGAAATTGAAAAGTTTAGAATAGGCTATGAGGAATTTGCATGGAATCAGAGATTATAAGAGTGTTTCCTATAAAGATCTTTGCATGTTCCCAGACACAACCTTTCCCTCGGTTTTAATATGCCTAAGTTCGACAAGTATGTAGGAAACGGTGATCCCGTGGCACACTTAAGACGTTATTACAACCAGTTGAGGGTAGCAGGAGAAAACAAAGAACTGCTCACGGCCTTCTTTGGCGAGAGTCTTTCAGATCTGGCCTCAGAATGGTTTATCGATCGAGATATTGATAAATGGAACAGCTGGGATGATTTGGTTTCTGAATTTGTTCAATATTTTTAGTACAACATCGACCTGATTCCGAATGAAAAATCCTTGGTCAACATGAAGAAAAAAAGCACTGAAGGTTTTAGGTAATACGCGATAAGGTGGCGTGAACAGGACGCCAGGGTAAAGCCTCCAATGAAGGAAAGTAAGTTGGTAGAAGTTTTTATTCAGGCACAGGATGAGACCTATTTTCAACATTT
>NW_025817456.1:0-3556 GCF_002878395.1 Capsicum annuum | reverse complement strand
CCATATATAACCTGCTAAGAGAATCAACAACCATGTTAGCTTTACCTGGATAATAATGAAGACTAATGTCATAGTCCTTGATCAACTAAAGCAACCTTGTTTGCCTGAGATTAAACTTATTTTGGGTGAACAGGTACTAAAAAATCTTATGGTCTAAGAATATGTCCACATAAACTCCATACGAATAGTGACTCCATATCTTCAAAGCAAAGACCACAACCAAAAATTCCAAGTCATAAGTCAAATAATTCTTCTCATGCACCTTGAACTGCCTATAAACATATGCAACCGTTTTATGATGATGCATCAACATACAACCTAGTCCCACATGGGATACACCACAATAAACAACGAAGCCATTGGTACCCTCAATTAGAGTAAAAATTAAAGTCGAAGTCAACTTATTTTTTAACTTCTCAAAACCAACCGCACAAGCATCAGACCATATAAACTTCACCTTTTTCAGAATCAAGTTAGTCAATGGGACAACAATGGAAGAGAAACTTTCCACAAATCTATAATAACCAGCTAAACCCAAGAAGCTCTAAATATCGGTTGGAGTCCTTGGTCTACACCACTTCTAAACCATCACAACTTTCTATGGATCCACTATGATCCCTTCACTAGAAATAACATGACCCAAATAGGTCACAACATTCAACTAAAACTCACACTTTAAGAACTTTGCATACAACCAGTGATCTTTCAAGGTTTACAACATAAGTTAGATGTGATTGGTTTGATCTGCCTCACTCTTAAAGTACATAAAAATATCATCAATAAATACAATGACGAACGAATCTAAGAACTAATAGAATACCCAGTTTATAAGATCCATGAATTCTGTTGGGGCATTAGTCAAACCAAAAAGACATCAACAAAAACTCAAAATGACCATACCAGGTTCAGAAGACAGTCTTAGGGATATCCATCTCCCTAATCTTCCATTGATAGTAACCCAACCGAAGATAAAATCATAAAAAAGTACTTATCTCCCTGAAGCTGATCAAAGAGATCATCAATCCCAAGAAGTGGATACTTATTCTTCATGGTCACTTTATTCAATTTACGATAATCTATACACATCCAAAGGGATCCATACTTCTTACACACAAAAAGATTGAAGCACCCTAGAGAGAAAAACTAGGGTAAATAAAACCCTTAGTTTGAAGATCTTTCAACTGCTCCTTACGTTATTTCAGCTCAATTAGAGATATTCCATAGGGAGGATAGAGATAGGGTGAGTGTCTGAAAGAAGGTCAATCCTAAAATTAATTTCTTAATCGGGAGAAACATTGAGTAGATCATCAGGAAACACTTTAGGATAGGTAAAAAGGTATAGCATAAAGTAAAACTGTATCCTAGACTATGTAGCTAAACCATCATAAAAGGGACCCACAGGCTGTATAGGTTTATCTCCCCTTGCCAAAAGGGCCCAATGAGTGTTAGCCACACAAACCGAAGGTATCAGGGAAGATTAGGAATGCCCTGACCCCATATAAATCCAAGAGATAAATATATCAATAGTTTGAACCATGCACACAAGTCATCAAGACCAAACCTCACATTGACAAACATGAGTTTTTAGTATAATTCATCCAAGACCCACACCTTCATGGATTTGCTACATAACCCCTATTAAGCCTAATTTAAAGCAAGTTTCACATAACTCATTTGTTAACCAAAGAGCCAACTGCTAAGGCACACCACATGTATTGTCATACCCTTACACTTGGAAGCTTATATCTATGCCATAACAATCACAATTAACTTGGGGAAATGCCTCGACCCCTTTTAGTCTATCAATTTAAATTAGGGGAATGTCTCGACCCCCTTTGTTCATTGTTTAACCATTTATGCAATGCATTAACATAGGTGAGTAATTCAAACCAAGAGAAAATTCTATAATATAAAACTATTTACACAAGTGGGTTGAGGGAAGACAGTTATTCAAAACCAATTCCTAGTTTAAAACACCAATTTAGGGGAATACCACGACGCCCATTCTAATTCCCATACACATACACCCCATTAGTTCAAAATATTCAAACGATAAAAAAATCATAAAAGACCATAGGAAAATAACTCAAGGACCAATCATTCCAAAATCTCAACCATATTAAAAATCACACTCAAAATCATATAATTAAACAATGTAAAACATATGTGTTTCATAAAATAAGAGTTGGGGAAGAGTAACATGCCCGAAATAACAAGTCATGGAGAGAATTCAAACCTTAAGCTCTTAGATGGACAACTTCTTAGACACCCTAAGTATCTTGACCTTGGTGAATTTAGAGAGTTTGAGAGTATTTTGATTTTTTTAAGACTAAAAATTGGGTCCTCAACATGTTTTATGGACGTGAGTTTTAATTGGGTAAGAAGGAAAATATCCAAATTGCCCTCAACATAAAAGCTAAAACTATCGCCCAGTTGCTATGAGTGACCTCACGACTCGTAGGGTTGCCTTACGACTCGTAGGTCCCACTCATAGTTTGGATAGTTTCTATGACCACCAATATTAACTTGGCTATGAGTCATACCATATGACTTATACTCAAGAATTATGACTCGCATAGTCATTGTAAATTAGAAATAATTGGGTATCACACTAGTTAGGCTATGAAAGGTACCAAACGACTCATTTTGAGTCTTTGCAACTCGTAACCCCTAGTCATAGTCATAGAAAAAACTCTAGGCCAATATACTCCCAGGCTTTGATTGGGTCCTTAAGACCTATCAAGACTCTATATGACTCATATGGATAGTCATAGTTTGGGCAGTGGTTTAAGAACATAGAAATATTTAGGGACCAAAGTACGGGGTGTTACACTCCCTCAGGTATTTACCTTTGAGTTAGTCCTATACATGTATATATATGGTATTATCATATATCTACCTCTTTTCTTATCTATTCATATGGTATTTGTATCCTTTGGCCTTGCAATACAACTATTGATCATTATTTTACCTTATCACTTATATATTAGCTAGTAATATATGGTATTTTTCTTTAGTCCCTGAGTATAGTTTGAATAGGCTAGTTTACCCTTATTGTTCTATTAACAATATTATGTTTTGTTTCTTGGATAGTTTCTTATAGTTTATATTCCTACTTTACATGTTATATATGCTTACATTATGTTTAGAGCTTAGTTGGTCAAAGCCTTCCTAGTACCAAATGTTTGGTACTCATACTTCACTTCTTCAGCTTGTAGATCATTTTACAAGTTTTCACCATAGAATTGCACATAGTGTAGATCATCCATGTATCAAAGATTTGGGGTGACCTCTTGATGTTTAAAGTATTTCTTCTCTCTCTTATTATTAGACTGATCTCTATTATGTATTAAGAGTCATATTTGAATAAGTATTTATTCAGTATTTCACTTATAATAACTTTACTAGGTTTTAGAAATATATTTACCTTCTTCTTGCTTTCTTTCTCCTTATTATTTAGTTTTGCTTCCACCTTTTTTATTAGTCTATTATTAGTTGATCCAGTCTATAGGTCAGCTTACCTATTGGTAGGTTATAGTAGGTGCCATTATGACTT
>NW_025817455.1:0-1539 GCF_002878395.1 Capsicum annuum | reverse complement strand
GAATAACCTATTTCATTCTGTGATTCTTTTATTTAAATATCTTATTGAGTATGTCAGGTTCTTATGATGCTGTGTGGCTATGTTTGTTATCATCAAAAAAGGGGAATCTATTCAGGACTATGGAGTTCTGATGATAGATATATGAATGAAAAATGTTGTGAAAGATGGTCCATCCAAGTGAACAAAGTTGAGATGCAAACAAGTTCCTGATAAGATGACTCTGCGTACAAATAGGAGTGGATAAACATTTACCACAACCGTAGATTGGTTGAGCAAGAAGTCCTGAAAAAGAGTCCTATTAATATAAAGAGAAACAAGAAGTCATGCAGAAGTTGTCTTAATCAAGGAGTCCAGCAAGAAGAGAAGATAAAGCAAAAGAGTCCTATTAAATCTAGGAGAGTAAGAGGCGGCAACAACGAGAAGATGAGTTAGTTGATAGAGTCCTACTGAAGATAGAAGTAAACATCAAAAAGAAATTTATCAAAGGATAGCTTAAATAAAAGAAATGATATTCAAAGCAATCATCCAATGCACTTAAAATATAATCAACAATCAGCAAATCAGTTCCCATACTTGAAGAAGAACCTGGTCTCTTACTTAGCAAGTCACAGATTGTGTGTAGTAGGTAGGTTCTTTGATTTGTAATGAGTCATTGTTCTAGTCTCAGTGATCTATAAACTGAGTTAGGAGTTATTCTTCAAGTTAGGGAACTCGAAGACTTTGGAACACTTATCTTGGGAAGATTTGTGTTTTTGTAGTGATAGGAGTTAGAAGCTTT
Organism: Capsicum annuum; assembly: GCF_002878395.1. Lineage (NCBI taxonomy): Eukaryota > Viridiplantae > Streptophyta > Magnoliopsida > Solanales > Solanaceae > Capsicum > Capsicum annuum. The sequence goes on along the minus strand of NW_025817455.1, from coordinate 761 downwards.
AATTCTTAGTTTACAAGAAGTCTTGTAATTTTGTTGATTGTTGAGGCTCAAGTATTATAGTGAAGTTGGGGTTAAATCCTGTAGAGGTACAAGTCGTGTTTTTTTACACCTTTCTTGAGTTGGGTGTTTTCCACATTAAAATACTATGTTCAGGTTTTACTTCTGTGAACCATGTTTACTTACTTGTTCCACAGATAGGCAGTTATTAGGGCTCGTACTCTAACAATAGGCGGTTGGACCCACATGGCCTAACCTTAAAAATATTAATGCATATAAGTAAATTTTCTCCACACGGTATCATAATGCTTGTACCTCTTTCGGATTCACCGGGCATTTTCACAATATCAACATATTCCTCCGTATTTATTAGGAATCATCATAATATCACACATTCCTCTGGACTTGAACCGGGCATCATTATTATATCACGTATTCCTCTTGATTCATCAGGTATCATCAAAATATCACACATTCCTCGGGACTCAAATAGGGGATCATTATAATATTACATATTCCATTGGAGTCACCGGGTATCATCATAATATCACATATTCCTCCCGACTCAAACCGGGCATCATCATAGTATCACATATTTCTTCGAATTCACTGGGCATCATCATAATATCACATATTCCTCTAGACTCGAACCGGGAATCATCATAATATCACATATTTCTCCGAATACACAACATACATCCACATGCATAGCCAAACCAATAAGCATACACAAAAGCTAACAATATATAAAGAAGTAGGGATGT
>NW_025817454.1:0-1878 GCF_002878395.1 Capsicum annuum | reverse complement strand
ATGTAGATGAGGTAGGGGTTTGACTAGGTCAGGAAGATGCTTCGTGCCTGAAAGCTTAAGAAAGTCCAAGCCAACGGTGAGTGGACCGTCATCTATCAAAAAGCCTATCACTGAAGAAGAAGACGAAGAATTTTTGAAAAATATGAAATTACTAGAGTATTCAATATTAGACCAGTTGAAGAAAACCCCTGTTCAAATTTCCCTTTTATCTTTGCTGTTGCACTCCAAGGAGCATCGTGATGTTTTACTAAAGTATTAAATGAAGCATATGTTCCAAGGGAGATTACAATCAACCAACTTGAGAAAATTGTTGGAAAAATCTTAGCGGTCAATCGGATCAGCTTTTCTGATGATGAATTGCCTGTTGAAGGTACAGGGCATAACTGGGGCCTTTACATTACAGTGAAGTGTGAAGATTTCTACGTCACTCATGTTATGATTGATGGAGGTTTAGGTGCAAATATTTTTCCTATTTCTACTTTGCAAAAGTTGAATATTTGTGCTGACAGGATCAGGCCCAACAATGTATGTGTTAGAGCTTTCGATGGTGCAAAATCAAATTCCATTGACGAAATAGAACTAATGTTGACCATAGGGCCTGTTGAGTTCGCCATAGATTTTCAAGTATTGAATGTTGACTCCTCTTACAATCTGTTGTTGGGAAGACCGTGGATCCATAAGGCCAAGGCGGTTGCATCTACACTGCACCAAATGATTAAGTTTGAGCATGACAGGCAAGAAGTAGTTATTCATGGTGAAAGAGATTTGTCAGCCTACGAAGATTCTCCCTTGTCTCTTATTGAAGCAAATAACGTAGAGGAGACATTCGTCTATCAAATTTTTGATACAGTGCCAGTGAATCGTATCCTTGAATGGAAGGCTATACCGAGACCACAATTGTCTTCTGCTTCTATCATGATGGTGAGTGAACTTTGGAAATATGGATTTGAGCCAGGAACGGGTTTGGGAGCGTCTCTGCACGGTATAGTTCATCCCATATGTCCGAGTGAGAACGTGGGCATGTTTGGTCTGGAATTTGAGCCTACAGCTGAAGATCTGAAGAAAACCAAGGGAAGAAAAAAGGAAACATGGTCACTCCCTCGCCCAATGCCACTACTCAGTGAATCATTTGTTAACAGCGGTGTCATGAAGCATGTGGAATTTGAAGTTGAATTGGTTGATGACTTCCAGAACCTTTTTATTGAAGTTGATATGTTCGAAGCAGGAGAAGGTACCAGTATGGCCGACGTGCAATTCATAGGTCCAGCTGTCCGGCTCAATAATTAAAAAGTCACTCCTCTCCCCGTCAGGAGGGAGTTTTGGTAGTTTATTTTGTTTTTCTTTATGTTTATCCGAGTTATTTCAGGGTTGTAATTCGGATTATAATTTGTTTATGTTATGTTGGCATTTGTGTTTAAACCCTTCTATCTTTTAGTTAATGAAATGCAATGTCCCTTTTGTTTCGTGTCTAATATATTTTGTTTTTCTTTTTTACACAGTTCTCTTTATGCTGATTCTAATGATATGACATGCATGCGGAATTTTCTGCCTGATCTTAAAATCCAAACTAATCAAGATGTAATAAAGCAAGATGGAGAATATGATAAAGAAGAAGCACTAGAAGAAATAAGCAAAGAGTTGGAACAGTTTGAAGACAAACAGAATCCTAATTTGAATGAGACTGAGCCAATAAATCTAAGGGATCAAGAAGATGTTAGGGAAACTAAAATCAGTGTACATGTTTTGCCACAGCTAAAAGATGGAATGATTCAAGCATTAATTGATTACAAGGATGTTTTTACATGGTCTTATGATGATATGCCTGGTTTAAGCACTGAATTAGTGGCTCACAAATTGCCAACTAATCCCGCGTTCCCT
>NW_025817453.1:0-1003 GCF_002878395.1 Capsicum annuum | reverse complement strand
AGCCATAACGAATTCTAAAATAAACTACGACATTCCTCTTTTTTTTTAATTCCTTTTGACTTAATTTTTTATATATTTTTCATTATTTTTTTCGTTTTTTGCTTACGCATCTTACTCCTAAATTTCTTTTTTTCAAAAATCAGTCCGTCAAATAACCACGTTACCCTTAAAAATGCAACAGTTAGCCCGTAGGGATGCTTTAGACGTGAGTCTCCTACAAAGGGCCATGTGGGGTCCGCTAGGTCTCTGTATGATGCATATAAGCATGACCTAAAGGCTGACTTATGTTGTGGTTTACTAACAAGGCTGTTCGGGGGAGCGTATGGTCGATAGTGGATGCTTTGCTTTCCACCTACTCCATAACACCGACGGCTTCCCCCCCTAAAATAAGGGTGACTCAACTAGAGGTTGTGTACAACAAGTGTACTACGGACTTGTTGCAGAAAAAAGGCCGGGGGGTGGACACATGATGACAGATATAAAGCGGTAACACATAGGATAAATACTATAAACAAAGAGTAAAAACGCACAAAAGTGAAAACAATAACACAAACAAAATCACAAACAATGCTTATACACTCGTAATGCCAAACAAAGCCGATAGGACTCCAAAAATAGCTCGAATTCTGAAAACTGGTCACCAGATTCCCCAGCAGAGTCGCCAGAAGCTGCCACACCCCTTTTTAACGTACTAAAAAAATGTTTATATTTTAAAGTTCGAAAGGGTATTATTATTTAAGTGACAAGAAATGAAAATTTGTTTTGGAAAAGGATTATTTATATTTTTTATTTAGAGTCGCCACTTGGCATAATTCGGTGTGCCAAGTCACCTTTGGAAAATCCTTTTCAAAACCATTTGACTCTTAAACTAGTTTGCGAACAGAGATTCCGGCTAAGGAATTCTGTTGACCGAGGGGAAGGTGTTAGGCACCCCTCGATCCCGTGGTTCAACCACGGTCGCTTGGTAGAGTGTATTGACTATTTTGGCATTATGAAATGTATA
>NW_025817452.1:0-1059 GCF_002878395.1 Capsicum annuum | reverse complement strand
TCGAACATATCAAAACCAAGACTCGATTCGTTCACTTTGTAGCGCTCATTATTTTATTTTATACATAATAATTTATATATGTTAATGTCAGGTTCTTACAACAAGAATTGTATAAACCAACATCCATAAAATTGATTTATATACCTGCCGGCATGATGGTTTAACAACCCATCAGCAATCCATTCTGAATAGTCGTTGATCAACTGTATTAGTTTTTTTAGAGACTTGTACGAGATGTTGAACCCTTCAAATGGGTAATTCTTCCGTTCTCCCAAACTGACAGACTCCATTTTTTTAATCTTTGGAAGCAATTGATAGATTATCAATTGTCATATTATGCTCTTCGGCAATAGCTGTGACATCCACCTGGAAAGCCAAAATTATCAATGCTAAGCAGAGATATACGATAGATTTTCCATCTGTTGCAATAGATGAGTCTTATATTGCATTAGATGGATTATCTGTTGGGACAAATTCTAATAGGTAAATCAGAGCAGTACGATAATTTTGAATAAATGACCCATCTGTCGCAACATAAGACTCATATATTGAAACAGATAACGAATCTGATGTAACAGGTTAGATAACAGTTGCAACAGATGTATATATCTACTTGATAATTTTTAGCAGATGTATCATCTGTTGAAATAGATATGTGCTTGTTTTTTTTTTGAAACAAATGATGTACATTCACCTTCTTCAGCTCATGCTGCTCTTCTGTGGCCCTTGCACACTGAACATCTGTGCAAGACAAAGACAGAGGCATTGTAATCTTGCTTTTTTTTTCAATGATTGATGATGCCTTGGAAGTGTCTTTCCTTCTCCTCTTAGCCACCTTGATCTCTAGTGGAGTGTCTGGATATGAAATCCTCTTTGATGGAATGACACCCCTCTTAGATGTCATTTCCTTTATAGAAACAGTTAGTGTATTAATAGCATTAATCACTCCATCATGTTTCGCCATGCAGTTTTGACATTTGTAAGAAGAACATTCGCTAGATGTGGGAAAATTTAGAGAAAAATCTGTACAACCATTATGATCATTATCATAATGGCTTA
>NW_025817451.1:0-1302 GCF_002878395.1 Capsicum annuum | reverse complement strand
AATGGGTAAAAACCCAACTAGAATATTTGAGCTTGATTGAGGAAAAAAGGCTAATGTCTGTGTGTCATGGCTAGTTGTATCAGAGGAGGATGGCTCGAGCGTATAACAAAAAGGTCCGTCCCAGGAATTTTGAAGTTGGTCACTTGGTATTGAGACATATCCTTCCTCACCAGGTTGAAGCGAAAGGCAAGTTCTCCCCTAACTGGCAAGGTCCCTTCGTTGTGAAGAAAGTGTTACCCAATGGAGCCCTATATTTGACAGATATTGAAGGCAAAATGACAGAAATGGCTATCAATGCTGATGCGGTCAAAAGATACTATGTATGATATTTGATCTTTTGTTGAGTTTATTGCATGTTTAGTACTTGCATTTTTGAAGATTGATTTGATGAAGGCATTTTATTCTTCTATCCAAACATTGTGTCATCCTTTGTTTACCCGTTTGAGCTTCGTTTTATTTTTTCTTTCTTTCATGTCTCTCTTTTAGAGTCAAAATAGAGTCAAAGATAAATGTCAAAAAAAATAAGAATAAAAGAAAGAGTTCAAAAAAAAATAAAAAAAAATAAAAAAATCAATCAAATCAAAACAAAGAACAAGCTGATGAAATTACGTGCGACCTGATTCTCCTCTCTTGAGAGTGAGATACGTAGGCTACCCTATTTTGGGCTCGGTCCAACCAAATAAAGATTTAAGATTCACCCAGTTAACAAAACTGTGGCATGAGTTAATGTGTTGTTTGAGTCGATTCCAAAAATTGTAAGTCCTACCCCCTCTTCAAGTATCGTTTGAGCCCCTTACCATCTTTTCTAACCTTAACCAAAAGCCAAGTTACAACCAAAGAAAGTCCTTCAGATCAATTTTTGATAATGATAAGGCTAAGCATGCAATGAATATGATGATACATTGTGAGGTGCTACTTGTCTCCCTCAGCGTAAGAAATCAGGAAAGAAATACAAAAATGAGAGTCTTATTGGTGAAAACCCCCGTGGGCATCATAAGGCGATGGTGAGTTGAGAGAAATACAAAAATGAGAGAGTCTAGAGAGTCTTATTGGTGAAAACCCCCGTGGGTACCATAAGGCGATGGTGAGTTGAGAGAAATAAAAATGAGAGAGTCTTATTGGTGAAAACCCTTGCAGGCACCATAAGGTGATGGTGAGTGGAGAGAAATAAAAATGAGAGAGTCTTATTAGTGAAAACCCTCACGAGCACCGTAAGGCGATGGAGAGTTCAAGAGAAAAGTAAAAAGTGAGAAGAAAGAGATTTGTTGGCGAAAGTCTTTTAAGATGTCGTCAATCGAATGT
>NW_025817450.1:0-1896 GCF_002878395.1 Capsicum annuum | reverse complement strand
ATGGGAGTTGCAAAAAGTATCATTAACTGCAAAATTCCAAAAATAAATTAAATAAAATAAAAAACGTTTACATAATTCTTCTTTAAAAATATCCTAATATCACTCCCTTCCAGAGTTTAAAAATGAACTGCTTAGTCACCTTTTATTTTTGGTGCAATCATACTTTACCTAAGGATCTGAGGGACATACCCTATTTTTAGATAGCTTACGAGGAAGATAGGTGGTAAATCTTTTTGCTATGTCCCTCTGCACTTAAGATGTAATTAATGGTGAAGTACACTATTGGTGTAAAACAAATAAACTATATCGGAAAGAATTGTAGTAGGAAACATCTTACAATAGAAGGAAAGGAAAAAGAGCTGCTGTTAGAACAAAGCAAAGAATGAGCAAAAAAGTCATCGACTAGAGGAGGATATTGTAACTCTGGGAAACGGCAAAGCGAACTAGGGTGGCAATAAAGGTGGAAGAAGTTCCTTTCTTCATTGGACCAGGTTCTTTGCTTCTTCTACTTCTATTATGAATCATGGATGGTCTTTGAGTTCAGTTTTGCTTGCTCTATCATTTTTGAGCTCCAAAGAGGTGAATGTACTTTGGCAGTGTGTTGGACCTTAATAATTTTATTTTGAACTTTTTAATTATACTGGTTCCAATATTTCTTGTCAGGGATTATGCATATTGGCGCCTGAAAATCAGATACTCCTTATTTAATAAAGGGACACTTGTAATTGGAGGACTCACGTGACCTTAAATGATAAATGCAGAAAAATAAAAATTGTGTCTGCCATGTTCCTGCATCCGTGCAATATTGTCTTTGCATCCATGCTCCATATGCCAAGATATTTTCTTCTCATCTTTTTCTTTTTTCCTCTTGGCCTATGAGTTGCCTTTCATTTTTCCTTTTTCCCTCTCTGATATTGGAAGTGGGGCAAAGGGTACTGTTGAACCTCAATCTATAGATTTGTGTGTTATTTTGTTTATGAGTGCTTGTCTTGATACGTCAGTTATGCAGGTTTGGAGTCCAAATATGTACAACATGCAATTGTGGGAAACTTCTGGTCATGCAGCAAATTACAAGGAGAACATGTTTGTGTTTGAGGTAAAATTTTTGTGCGGTACTAGCTGCTTTGATACTACAGTGCAACTTAATAAGTTTTTCACTCTTCTTAAAAACCTCTTAAGTTCTGGAATATAGATACTTGAAGTAGGAGTATTTGTGTCGGTAAGAGGGGTACAATCCATATTTATACAGATAAGTGAGGTATAGTTATGAGTATGAAGTATCATAGAATTCTATATTGGCCGGACTCCACTTTGTGGGATTACACTAGGTATGTTGTCGAATAGAACTCAATAATTGGGTTCTGATTAAATAGATGGAGTAAACTAATCTTCTAAAGCTCATACCAGAGGAAGAATGGGCATCCTTCTAGCACTAACGCACCGGATCCCATCAGAACTCCGAAGTTAAGCGTGCTTGGGCGAGAGTAGTACTAGGATGGGTGACCCCCTGGGAAGTCCTCGTGTTGCATCCCTTCCTTTGGATGTTACGAACAAATATGGTGTCTGATATGTGCTAAATAAGGTTAAATGCTTTGCTTTTCTCTCTCTTTCTTCCTCCCTACCCTCTCTCTCTCGCTCGCACCGGTCACCGGCCCCCGTCGCCGTCGCCGACCGTCGGCGCCGGCCCGACCCGACCTTCGGCGCCGCCCTAACGGCTCTCTCTCTCTCTCTCTCTCTCCCTACCCTCTCTCTCGCATCGGTCCCCGGTCCCCGGCGCCGTCGCTGACCTTCGGCGCCGACCCGACCTGACCGCCGGCCCCGACCCCCGGTCCCCGTCGTCGCTCCCCGCCACCCTCCGGCACTGACCGCCGGTTCCAAGCCGTTCCCCCCCCCCCC
>NW_025817449.1:0-1011 GCF_002878395.1 Capsicum annuum | reverse complement strand
GTATGCAGTTGTATAAAAATCATCATCATAAATATTTATAAGAAATATGCAGGATGTATGAAAGACTCACATAGCCCGAAGAAAATCATCATAATCATGAGAGGATGAAATAAGTATGATAACACATGTGAGTCATCATATAATTTGTCAATCACTTTCAGTTCATCAAGAATATCAATTCTCATAATGTAAATATCATTTAAACCTTTCAAAGGAATAACTTTCACAATTCTACTTTCAAATCACTTCACCGTTCACCATAGACACAAGGAAACACATACACACTGGGATATCCTATAACCGGCATAAACCATGTGAGCTACATGGAGTCCAACGTACAACCCACGTTGGGGAGAGTTGTCTTATCCTTGCCATCAGAGTAGGACTATCGATATCAAATCCACACAAACTAGTGATCACTATATAAATCAGCCTCAGGCTCACTCCTACGGGGAAACGTAGTTCTAGGGAAGTAAGGTCGCTTTATACCTTCCACTCGGTGCTAAAGATTTATCCCAGACTTAGCTCAGATCATTTCAAAGACAATCCACAACAAAATAATTTCAGTAATATATAAATATACATCGGGAGCCATCTTACTTCCCATCTATCAAAATCAACCATGTTGTGGATTTCTTTCTCACTCGAGTTCGAAATAACTCCATTAAGACCAAAAGGTCAAATCATTTAAAATATCTCAAATATTCAACATCAACGTTCTTATAACACACACTTTCTCAAAAAAAACACAATTTCCAATGGGGATTCATGACTCAAATCTCAAAATCATGATAAATATCACTCAAGATTCATGCTTTATATTTCCACACATGTAAATTCATCTTTCAAAATCATAAACATCAAGATTTCATAATAATCATCATAAGATATGGGTTCACGCTTCAAATTCATAAAAATCAAATAAAAATCATGCCTTTGTAAAAAAATTACTTTTGGGCACAAAAACAAAAGAGAGTTCTTTTTGAAAAACCCCACATACCTTGAATGATG
>NW_025817448.1:0-2703 GCF_002878395.1 Capsicum annuum | reverse complement strand
CAGAGTCACTCCTGTTGTCTAAAGCCTCATTTGTTTTCATTTAGATTAAAACATCTGAATATGATGGTACATCTCAATAATTAAGATGTATTTAAATTTGAACACTGAATAATTAAAATTATTTATTTTTCAACTTTTGAAGCACACATTTTATTTTATTATAAATATAATAAATTTATAATTCAAATAAATTAATAATTATATATTAGAAAAATATGTACTTTGATAAAATAAACTTATCATTTGATTAAAAATGAGACATTTATATTTGCTAGTGATGATTTGTAGAGTGATGGCGATGGTAATGGTTGATGTTAGTGGCTATTAATATTGGTGGCGAAAGTTATGACGGTAAAAGTTTTAGGTGTTGTAGTGATTGTCAAGATGGTGTCGATGGGTAGTATTATTGTTAGTTGTGATGGTGAAGTTAGTTAATGTTAGTAGTTGACGGTATTAGGTAGTGGTTGAAGAATGTGTGGTAGTTAGTGGCAGATGTAATTGTGATTGTGATGGTCAAGGTGGTTGATAGCAGGGATTGACCGTACTAGTGGTAGCAATGGATGGTAGTGGAGGTGGTGCCGACGATGACAACAGTGGTTTTGATTGAAGAAATTTGTGTGGTGGTTGATGGACTGTTGGTAGCAGTTGGCGATGATGCTAATTGCGATGGCAGAGTTGGTTAATAATAGCAAATGATGATAGTAGTTGATAATGGCGATGGTGATGACGGTGATAGTGGTAGAATAAATATAATTATAGCATGGAGGTGATAGATGTAATGGTGGTTGACAGTAATAGTTGATGGTTGATGACGACGGTAATGGAGATGATTGTGATGGTAAAAGTGGTAAATGGCGATAATTGATGATAGTGGATCCCAAATACCTCTTAGCAGTATTAAAAATTTATTCTAGATCTCGTTACGACTCAATCGAATCAATTATGAACTTAAATCTTTGATAAAAATAAATGCATTGAATAGTCTAAGATCTAAATTATTCAAATCTCTATTAAGCGCAAACAAACGAAGCATACAATAATTGCAAAAAAAAAAATCGTTGTTTATCATTGATGACGTCGATCTCTTAATTCCCAACACACACATAGTAGAAATAATATATAGGGAGATAGGGACACATAACTTCAACTCAACAAAATGGGCACAGTTCAAACAATAGTCACAGTATGTTGTGCTTCCATCACAATTACTCTCTTTGTGTATCTATGGAGAGTACTAAATTGGATTTGGTTCAGACCAAAGAAAATGGAGAAGCTATTGAGAAAACAAGGTCTAAAAGGGAATTCATACAGAATATTGCATGGTGACCTGAAAGAACTTTCTAGGATGATTAAGGAAGCTTACCCAAAGCCTATGAATCTGTCTGATGATAATATAGCACCAAGAATTGTGCCTTTCTTTCTTGAAACCATCAAGAAATATGGTATGTTTTCACACTCAAATTTTCCTGTCTGACTGTGATGTAGCCCATGAATAGTTGTTTAGGAAATGAGAACAACTCCTAACCTCAGCCATTTGTCAGCTTTTTATTACGTGTCTTCCAACACCCATAGTGGTTTATGAAGACAGTGTTAGGGTGGCGAATTCAGGATTTTCACTAATGAGACATCTAATTAGCCAGCACTCCTATGGGCGTACTTTTACCCTAAAGCTACCTTTTCCAGCAGACTTTAGATCCTTTCGAGCAAATTGAATTATACTTTATTTTAGTTGTGGGGAAAAAACATGTTTTATTTCAAATACCTCAAAGTGTAGTAGTCTGGATAACATATACAGATTGTACGTCACGACCCGAATCGAGGTCCTAACTGTGATGGGTATCTCGAACCATAAAGACCCGAGAGGTCCCTTAGCACGTGATCATAAGCATTACTCCGATTCTGACATGCAAAGGCCACAAGGCCAGCGTATAATTCCCTCTTTCAGGACACAATAAATTTCGTATTGGCAGAATACGATTTCGAAAAATAAGTTATCTGAAATCATTTCTTCTTTGGATAACCATCTAATTCTCTCTAACCCATTTTTAACCTCTTAAAATCATGATTCATACTTATACCTTCTTTGCTTTCACATTAAGGACATTTCATTACGGGGTATGGTCATACCCAGACTTTCAAGTCATTCATATCTTATCATACCACATCCATAACCCTTTTTATTCAAAAGCACATTAATGACCACCAAAATGGATTTATCAAATCACATGAGAGTTCTTATTTTCAAAAGCATATGAAACTTATGCAAACACGTTCTCTTTTCAAGACTTTAACACATGATGGTTAATTCTTCATTAATCACATGAAGTTCATCATCAACCATTTAACACAATGGGCATTTATATAAATTAGATAAGAAAACACCCTCTCATTGGATCATAAAATAATGAAATTCCATAAATGATAGTAAAGCATTTAAACTCAAGCATTTAATGTTGCATTTGAACACCCCATGGCATATTAAGGCAAAAGAGAGAGAGAATTTCACAAATCATGATCATAAATCTGTAAACACTTAATTTTTGACCCAAACCTAATGTTTTTATACCATTTTACTGTTCAATTAATTTTTTTATTTTAGGCATTTTAAATTTATCTTATTTTTACTAAATTTATTTTAAAATTTTTGGAAAAACTACAAAAATAGAGTCACATTTTAAATAAGTTTTTATTTTTATTTTTTAG
>NW_025817447.1:0-4327 GCF_002878395.1 Capsicum annuum | reverse complement strand
CGTATGAAAGACAGGTAGCACATGAAGCATCATATGATTTTGGCTTGCATGTCCTTGTGCAGTACTTATAAATTATAATCTAAGACCATTAGAGGAAAAGACTCCTCAATTAAGGTGAGGAATAAGGATGAAGGACCAAACTGTTTAGTCGTTGACCTGGACAAAAAAAAAACCTGAGACATATTTCAAAATTAGCACTGTAACGGTTGTATGAATACTAATCATGATAAAGCACCTCTGACAAGTGGGATGTGTACATAATCATCGATAAAGAAAGAGAGAAGCTAGACAAAATTTCACAAGTGGAATGCCCGTTCGGAAGTGCTGAGAGACAGTAGTAAATGAAATACCAAATACTTCAGATCAAAAATTAACTTCACACTATATATAACTCAAAAATTGTTGTAAGAAGCAGATACCTATTGATTCTTATTTAAAAGAACACAAAAGAAGCTAGGAATTTAAGAAATAAGACTATTAAGAACCCGCTTAGCAATTCTTTGCGTAAAATCACATTCTAGCCAGCATTATACAAGTGTGATGCAAGGCCTTGTAAACTTACGGCTCAGACTAAATGCACATTTACCTAGTCTGCAATAAGAGATAAATTTAGTTTCAAAATCTGGAAACTTGTCTGGTGGCACGTCCCAAAATAATCCCTAGACGTGGCTGACACCCGCTACACCACCTAGCGGAAGTACCAATCTTCCTTACGCTTTACCGGTTAATAATCATTACAATAAGGTATGTGCAATTCCAAAGCATCAATAAATAACGAATAAGCCATATAAAGCCCTATTCTATGTGCAATTCCATGGGCCATGGGCTTACCGGGTCGAGCTAAAAAGACATATTCTTAAATGGGCGGCAAAAATTGAAACCCAACTCTATCAAATTACAAGTCAAGTCGGGCCGGCCCAACGGACCTGGCTCATATTGACGGCTCTACAAACAGTAGAGAACACAAATGTTCACTCTATAGAGAATAACAGAAGAAAGGTGTCGTTGGGAAAACTTTCTGCTAGCCCAAGATCATTAACTAAAATTGGAAAATTCAACTATAGAAAAGGAAGCTATGAAAGAAGAGGCTTTATTATGGACTTCTTAAATTGAATTGTTTTTTGGTTTTTGGTTTTGGTGACAAATGCTTAATGTTATTCCTTATTTATACTTGTGTAGGGAGATTTTAGATACTACAAATCTAGAGTGTTCTATGCTCTTTCACAAATATCTTCCTCAAATATTTAAATCTTTCTAAATACACATATCAAATAACTATACTATCACTTTCTAGATTCTTCTACTAAATTACTTAGAATATAGAGATATTTCTTTAAGTTGATTATCCTTAATACTAGACTATTCTAAAAACTTTACTAGAATTCTATGATTCCGAAAAATCTACTTTAATATTTTCACACACTCCCTCGCTCTTAAGACTGGCTGGGAGACTCCTGTCGATTTTAGGCCTAAAGCACGATCGGGGCCCGGGCACACCCCCGGAACCATAGGCTATAGCACACCGATTTGATCCGAAAATGATCCGTGTGCACCGTTTTGTCCGTTTGACCACCAAAACGACCCTACCGACACCGCCGGCTTACACTCCCCCGCTCCTCAGCCTGGAAGCCCCAAGTTGATTTTTCGGCCTGGGACCTGTCCCAGTCTCCCAGTGTCTGTAGTTCCCAAATTTCCGTTAAGAGTGTAAATGCGTACATCTTAGAGTTGATTGACTTACATACAATTTAATCAGCAGGGGAGATGTTGAAGATAGTAAACCTAATAAGACCAAAGAAAACCGACCAACGAAAATAGACTCATCCATTCTGTGTTCTTGCTGTAAATAGGCACAAACAACAGAAATCAAACAATGATCTAATTACATATTTGGTTTGTGTTAACTAGTAGCAGGAGCTTCACTTGAAATAAAAAGATGCCTTCTCACTCGTAAGCTATATCGGTAATTGTAACACCCCGCATTTTTTTCAGCTAGAAATCGAAGCGTCGTTCCTGCGCGTATTGATCCGAACTAGATGATTCTTTGTTAATATATGTGTGGTCATAAATCCTACAGTGTCGGAATACTTTTGGATACGAATTGAGGTCACAAAAATCTCGTAACTCAAAGACGAGTTGAAAACAATTTCATCGAGTACGTTTTAATGGACGTTTCAACTTGGGTCAACTTTCGTCGAGCATAACTTCTGTTATATAATGAACTGGGTGGTCTTCTATATATCAAATGAAAGGACTTTGAGTCCTCTTTCAACGCAATTGATTTCGTCAAAATTCAACATCGGAAAAAGTTATACCCAATTTACTTTAGCATGTTAGTCTGTCAAATTGAGGGACTGCTGCGGCATTTTTTATTTCCTTAGGGGTATTTTGATATTTTTCGTCATCACAAACTTCTTCTACACGATTTAAATCATCCAAAATACTTTGTAATCCATTTCTTTTATTAGTTTTAATCTCTCAATTCCTCTCCTTTCAAGATCAAGAATCAATCTCGCACTCTGTAATCCATTTCTTTTATTAGTTTTAATCTCTCAATTCCTCTCCTCTCTCAAGAGTAAAATGGAAACTAGGCTTTCTTTCAAGATCAAGAATCAATCTCGTAAGTCCAAGATTTCCAAAGAACAAATCAAGATTCGAGTTCTACTCTTTAAACTTGTAATCTAAGGTACGTGGAGTTTTCCTAAATCTACATGGACATGGTAAATTCTTATTAATCATGTTAAAGGTTTAGAAATTATGAATTTACAAAAAGGGGGGTTTTGATTTATAATTAGATTCATGCTTTTAAAGTTTTTGATGATATTTATTTGGTCTTGAGGCCTTTTCCCCCAAATCTGATTCATAACCATGTTTAAGTACATATATGTATGAGTTTGATGAGTTTGAATTATGAATTGAGAGCATGAACTATTTGAAATCCCTCTCTTATTTACAAGTCTCTTAACTTCATAAGATATGATGTGTTCGAAATATGATATTGGAAATATAATTTAATATAAAAACCTTGACTTTGTTTATGACTTGATTATGATTTTTGAATTGAAGAGAGAGGGTTTTACATGTTGGTAAGTGGTGAATATATATATATATATGAAAAAAATTTCATGGGGTTGTTGAAACTCATGACCACCACATGTTTGTTGAAATGATTGAAAAGAATGACTTTTGCGTAATTTGATAAATGTTTTGGAAGAATGAATCTTTCAGAATTGCTTGAAGTATGGTGGTCTAACCTTTGTACTTTGAAAGAGAAAATTGTAAAGGATATTTTATGGCTCAGAATTATGACTTGCAAGTCTTGGTATGACGATACCAAATCAGATAAAGTCATGATAAAACTCAGAACAGGATACAGATTTTATTTTAAATTTCAGATTTTGAATTAAAAAAGATGCATGTTTAGAATGGGTTAAAAACTGGGCACTAAGAGAGTTAGGTGGTTACCCAAAGAAGGCACGAGTCATATGATTCATTGCCCGAAACCGTGTTTTGCCGATACAGGTATATTATTATATGCTGGCCTAGTGCCCTGGGGCGTATCAGATTCAGATACTTCAATCCTTGCGGCAAACTTGGGTTGGGGGCTTGGCCGTCGAGTTAATGGTGGATCCCATATTGCCCATGGAAAACTTTCAGATATGTAGGGTGTACCACTTACCTCAGAAGTAAAAAAATAAAGAATGGCTTTACATCTACAGATTTGCATTGAATGATTATTTTAAGTTGGCCATGAGTTTTAAATTATTTCTTGCTTAACATTTTTATGAAATGCTCTCACCTATGTTGTATTTAAAAGTACATTATTTTGGATTTCTCTGTGTATCAGTACATCTGTATTGTCCCCCCTCCATCTCAGGATCTGAGGCACAGTCTCGGGGTCCAGTTCAGCAATAGGTTTGAGTGCGTCGGAAGTTGCAATTGGTGAGCCTCCCTTACTTCGGAAGGCCTATATTAGAACTTGTTATTGTTATCTCATTTTGATTCATGGCCTGACTGGGGGCTTATCCCAGATTTTAGACAAATGTCATTTTCAGTTGTTAGAGATTTCGCAAACTGATGTTAGACGTTGTTTAGAGGCATATGTTTTCCATTCCAGATTGTTCAATTGAATTATGATATTGACCATGATTCCGTTTTGTTTTGTATTGCTGCAGTTCCTCTTTGTAAATGAATGGTGTATATGATTGCAAGTTTGAAGGACTCTCGGGCCTTCATGGTTCAGGATCCCCGTCATGGCCAGGGCCCCGGTTTGGATCGTGACAGTAATTGATTTCTAGGACAAACTAAATGTCCATTTATTAAAAGAATT
>NW_025817446.1:0-2957 GCF_002878395.1 Capsicum annuum | reverse complement strand
TAAGATACAATTCCAAGACATGTACTTATTCTAGCTTTTTTCGAATGCCTATGCTGTCTGAAGTTTCTACAAGAGGGTAACTCTTTTCCCACCAGTGACATGTCTGACTAATTGTACTCCCAACCTTTACTGCAAACAGGAAGTGATCTTCATTCCTCTGCAATTTTTACAAGAGCCATTCAACAGTGTTTTGCAGAAGATTTAGTACCTTGAAAGTTACCAACCACCTGAAGAACCCAGGATACATGAGAAGTCTTCTGTGTGATATCTTCTATGCTCAGTATTGAACATATTTCAAAGCGAGGAAATCACAAGCTATTGCAGTTGGTGGTAGCACCTCCTGGTTTGGGAAACTCGAGGTATTGCACCATGAGTTCGTTTTGAATGTGTCAACGAAAAATGAACTTTGGCTATATGTACTATTCTGGCTGGGTTGTCAATCGTCATGTTCAGATGAACCTATTGACAACCTCTTTTTAATTTAAATTGGAGCCAAAGTAGTAACAGTGTTGGAACAAAAAAGTACGAAAAGATGAAAAATAGTATCATTTATTCATATAAAGTTTCAAATATATCATAAAGAAGCATGTGTAGAGAACATACTTAGTCCAATTAACGATAGTTGCTTTCGGGCCATTTTGTTTCGCACAAGGTAATTCGACTAACAAGAACAAGCCAAAGCTTCATGTTGTGCTGCCTCCCCCTGCCTCAACATCACAAATGCATAATGGTAGTAATCCCCGCTAAAGTTCGTACTCAACCGGAGAAGTTAAATTCTTCTCTTATTAACCAATGGAAACATCAGCACCCTGGCAGGATGCAAAGAAATAAGCAAACCAATATATTTGTGAAGGTTTTTGGAGTTCTTAATCCTTTGTTAAAATGAGTGCATCGAACAAAGTGGTGCCCCCTTATAAAATAGATTGCTTTCTCATTGTATCATTGTTTTATGCTTGTACCCTCCAACTGTTAAGTTTCTCTAGAACATTGTAGTTTCGATGGTCCGGAGATGTTGGATGTTTATTGGCTGAATGTGTAATAAGTTTTCTTGGAATAGTGCCTCTTCAATATAGTTTACGGAGGGAGCGGATTTGGAGTATCATCAATCTGAGTTGTTATGTATCTTTGGTTAGGAAAAAGTCAATAACTTTCAACCCACTATATGTTAGTCTTTTTAAAAAAAACTTAATTTTTGTGAAATCCTCCCCCGAGACAGTTGAAGACTTACAATCGTTGAACTTCTTGGCTCTAAGTAACAGCAAGTGGGAATTTCCTTAAAGGACTAAATAAGTTACAACGTCTAAAATATTTTCTTACGGATGATAATCCAATGTACATAAAAATTGCCTAAAGAATTTAGTCAGCTGCATAAAATTCAGGAATTGAGGCTCGCAGGTTCAGGTTACTCAGGTAAAATACCATCAAGTTACTCACACCTTCTTAACTACATTGTCACTTCAGAATAATTGATTGACAGGCGAGATTCCTATGGAATTTATGAGCTTTTCACACATGTATCACTTGAATTTGAGCAGAAATGTGTAGTCTGATGTTGTGCCATCCATTTCAAGTTTCTTGAAAAGATTTGGTAGGAACTTGGACTTGAATTTTTGTTTGTGCTTTGTCTATTACTATGGCTTTGTTGTATCCTTTAGAATTGTTTTTTTTAGGAATTTAGGATTTGTTCCATGAGGCTCATGAAGTTGCCTAAAATGCTGAATCGGACATGGTCAATAATGCCAGAGTTGCGGTCGAGTCTTCCTCGCAGCCGACAAAGTAATACGACTAACAAGAACAAACAGAAGCTTCCTGTTGTGCTGCCTTCCCCTGCCTCAACATCACAAGTGCATAATGGTAGTAATCACGCTAAAGTTTATACTCAACAAGAGAAGTTGAATTCTTCTCTTGAGTTATTAACCCATGGAAACATCAGCACCCTCGCAAGATGCAAAGAAATCAGCAGTCCAATATACATACAAATAAGTTTCAGGGAGGGGATGCGGTTGTTTGAGCACCTGTGCAGTCTCAAAGCAAAACTGAAGATGCTGGTGAAACAAATTAGAAAACTGGATCTAATTCAATTGGTCCTTATAATACGATGATGATAAAGGGAAAGAAATGTCAACGCACAACAAACCTTTCAACACTCTACAGAACTAAGTCTTTTAGCTCCACAATAATTGAATACAAAATCTGCAAACGTAAACAGAGGAGCAAAAAGTATCACCTATAAAACCCCATATCTTCATCTAAACCTCTTTTGACTTCATCACACCAGCCACGGCAGAATAATAACTAAAGTAATGCCACATGCAGGACACAACTCAACACACGACTAAAAACTAATGGAAATATGAAGTATGGTCACTTGTTTCCAAAAAGGTATAATTATATATGTCAGAATTCCATAAGCAACAAATCTGTCATTACACCTTCCAAGCAACATGAAACTAACGATACAGAAGTGCCTCTTCGAAGTTTTAATATCAACAGTTAGCTGAGATGATGAACAATGCAGTCACAGTGTCAACAAAAAACGAGGCCTTCATGATGCTAAACAACAAAAGATGAAATAGTAGCTCCAAGCCACAGGAATCAAATGTATGGAAAACATTCCAATTGTATGTGTTCTTCATTTACTTTTTACCTTTCTCCCAAAAGAGAAATGTGCAATGTAAGAGGTTTGGAATCATTAAAAACCATAGATTAACTGCAACCTCTTTTTTTTTTTAATTAAAAAAAAAAAAGACCGACCTAACAGGAATCATATACACCTCAACAAAGGAACATCCATTCATCTGCACCACATGAGATCAAATAACTCAACTTCATGAGATCGGATCATCCATTACACATATTTTATAGGTTGGTGATGGGATTGAGAGTTAGTCCTTTCTTCTGAAGCAGAACTTGAGTTAAGACCAGCCTTAGCGCCTCAACAAATAGTCCACTGACCT
>NW_025817445.1:0-1214 GCF_002878395.1 Capsicum annuum | reverse complement strand
TAAAAAAAGTAAGTCCATAAAAGTTAATAATTTTTTCTTTATTCTAATGGGATAAAAGATGGTGCTAAATAAGAATAACAAGTTAATGAAGAGTTTGAAATTTCATGCATTGAAAGGGTTAATTGCTCTGGTTTAATATATGGACAATGTTTACTTGTTTTATTTGTTTGATTTATCAATTTAAATAAATAAAATATATCAGTAATAGAATCGATTTAATTGTATTGATTCTGTTTTGTTAGTACTGTAAATTGATTCTTATCTATTGGCTAAAACTGGTGAAACTTACTGAAAAGTAATCAAGAAAACATATTGTACCAAACAATGTTATTTTGTAGTTTACTTCATTTTTATTTTTTATTTGATCCATGAGCAGATTCTAACCCAAACAAAGTGTGCTTAAAAAGTCCTACTCTTAAATGAACTCCAAAAATTTTAGTCCAAGCTTATCAAATTACGGGTTGGACTGGCACCTTACCCTATATTGACAATTCTACTTAATATGTAAAATCACTCAAACTCGAGAACTCTGGCTAAAAATTGACTGAGTCGAGTCTGGCCTCGAAATTTCCAAAAACTTTCTCTGCTAAAACTCACAATTGAAGGAATCCCAAATGGACCAAGTGGTAGAGTAAATAAAACAAGTGAAGAAAGAGTTTGAAGAAACACATCAAATCAATTAATGAATGGTGTTGCTCAATCACATCAATTTAAGCTTGATCTCTTATCCTCCTTTTGATGATCATATTGAAAAAACTCAATCTGTGGTACAATCTTGGAAATCCCAGATCCAAAGGTGCCTAAAAATAATACTCCCTCTATACCATTTTACCTGACTCTCTTTACCTTTTAATCCATCCCAAAAAGAATGTCACCTTACTATAATTAGAAACAATTTAACTTTAAAATGCTCTTTTTACCTTTAATAAAATGATTGATGGTCACTCAAATATCTTGTTTTAAAACCATAATTTTTAGAACTCTTCCATTTGGAGTAATTATTTTTTCATGCCAGACGCATTTCTATTGCTATATGTTGATTCCTTGTACCTCGAAATCATACATTTTTTTTTATAGTTTTTGTTCAATTACTATTGGTTGTTTTTCGTTATTAGTTGTTGTTTTACTGGACAGCTTTGGACTGTTTTTTCTTCTATCGGAAACAACCTCTCTACCTCTGAGGTAGGGGTAAGGTCTGTGTACTCTCTGCCTTC
>NW_025817444.1:0-1066 GCF_002878395.1 Capsicum annuum | reverse complement strand
GGAATGCCAAGAAGGTTGGGGATCATCCCAGTATGGTCCATTAAAATTTTGCTGGCCATTTGGGTAGACAAATGGGCAAAATGATGCGAACAAGGCATTTTCGGGACAATTAGGTGTGCTATAGCTCACGGCTTTGGGAGTGGGCCAAGAGTCCGAGCGTGTTATGGGCCAAAATTTTTAGGGACAATTAGGTGTACTATAGGATGAAAATTGATCGGAGCACGACGGAGATTTTGGGGATCGTCCCATTGTGTTCCATTTAAATTTTTTAGGCAATTTGGGTAGATAAACAGGTGAAACGATGCAAACGAGAAGTTTTCAGGCTAAATCGGTGTGCTATAGCCAACGATTTTGGGGGTGGGCCTGGGGTTCGGGTTTGTAGTGGGTCAAAAATCAATCTGGGCATGTCAGGGAGGTTGGGAATCATCCCAGTATGGTTCGTTTAAATTTTTGTGGCTATTTGGGTGGACAAACGGGTAAAATAGCATAAACGGGGAGTTTTCGAGACAAATCGGTGAGCTATAGCCCACGATTTTGGGGGTGGGCTCAGGGTCCGGGTTTGCTGTGGGCTAAAAATCAATCAGGGTATGCCAAGGAGGTTGGAGATCATCCCAGCATAGTCCGTTTAAATGTTCGTTGCCATTTGGATGTACCAATGGCTAAATGGCGCGAATGGGGCATTTTTGGGCCAAATCAGTGTGCTATAGCCCACAATTTTGGGGGTGGGCGCAGGGTGGGTTCGAGTGTGCTGTGGGAAAAAAATCAATCGGGGCATACGAGGGAGGTTGGGAATCGTCCCACTATGGTCCGTATAAAATTTCGTGGCCATTTGGGTGGACAAATAGGTAAAATGGTGTGAACGGGGCATTTTTAGGCCAAATCGGTGTGCTATAGCCCATGGTTTTGGGAGTGGCCCCGGGGTCCGGTCGTGCTGTGGGCAAAAAATCAACCAAGGTGTGCTGTGGAGGTTGGGGATTGTCCAGTGTCGTCCGTTTAAATTTTTGTTGCTATTTGGGTGAACAAATGATGAAACGGCATGAACGAGACATTTTCAAGCCAAATTAGT
>NW_025817443.1:0-1491 GCF_002878395.1 Capsicum annuum | reverse complement strand
GACATGATCAATATGGATTTTGTTACAGGTTTGCCTCGTACAGCTCGGAAATTTGATTCTATATGGGCGATTGTGGATAGGCTTACTAAATCCGCACATTTCTTACCCGTTAAGACCACTTACACAGTTGAAGAATATTCGAAGCTGTATGTTAAAGAAATAGTCCGATTACATGGAGTGCCAACTTCTATTATATCAGATCGGGGAACTCAATTTACCGCAAACTTTTGGAAGTCTTTCCAACGGAGTTTGGGAACACAAGTGAATTTGAGTACAACTTTTCACCCTCAGACGGATGGACAAGCAGAGCACACCATTCAAACACTTGAAGATATGCTACGAGCATGTGTTATAGATTTTAAAGGCAGCTGGAATGATCATTTACCTCTTATTGAGTTTGCCTACAATAATAGCTATCATTCAAGTATCAAAATGGCACCATATGAAGCTTTATATGGGAGGAAGTGTAGATCACCAATAGGATAGTTCGAAGCGGGTGAAACTCTTATGTTCGGATCGGATCTTGTGTATCAAGCCATAGAAAAAGTCAAGGTGATTCAGCAACGGTTGAAAACAGACCAAAGTCGACACAAGTCATATGCGGATAGTAGAAGAAGAGGGCTAGAATTTCATTAGGCGATTGGGTATTTTTGAAGGTATCGCCAATGAAAAGGGTGATGAGATTTGGCAAGAAAGGAAAGTTGAGTCCCCGATATATAGGCCCGTATAAGATTATTCGAAGATGTGGGCAAGTTGCTTATGAATTAGAGCTACCCCAGGAACTCTCATCAATGCATCCAGTATTTCATGTATCGATGCTTCGAAAGTGCATCGGAGATCCGTCCCTTATTACTTCTACTGAAGATGTGCAAGTAACAGAAGATCTTATTTATGAGAAAGTGCCTATTGCTATTCTAGATCGCCAAGTTAAGAAGATGAGAAATCAAGAGATAGCATCGGTGAAAGTACGTTGGAGAAATCGTCAAAGGGAAGAGATTACATGGGAAGCTGAGAAAGCAATGAAATCTAAGTACCCTCATTTGTTCAAAGATGAAGAGGAAGTTCAAGAAACGGAGTTAGAACATTAACAAGTAAGTTTTTTTATATATGTATAGTATTTATGTGATGATGTCAATGTTAATGATGGACTTGAACTTGTTTCGGTTGAATAACTATGCTAATATTCGAGGACGAATATCCTAAAGGGGGGAAGGATGTAACACCCCGTATTCAAGTACATATATTGACGTATTCAAGTACGTGTATTGGTCTTATTTATATGGAATTAATTTTATTTTATTTTATTTATACCGGAATTTGCCCGTCGATGGTTCCATACGAAGGTTATTGAATAAGCTTTCCAACGATATAAAGATTTCCAAAAACGGAACAGTTTTGGATATAATCGAGCACATTCGAAACTATAAAATGGTGGCCGGGATATTGGGAATAGTAAATGTGCAGGAAAATTTCCTGCACACAAACTACTGA
>NW_025817442.1:0-1086 GCF_002878395.1 Capsicum annuum | reverse complement strand
CACTAAGAAGCAAAACGGCGAGAATGGGGCTTTTTCGGGCTAAATTAAAGTGCTATAGCCCACGGTTTTTGGGTGGGCCCGGGGTCCAGGGAAATTGTGGACCCAAAATTGACCGATTCATGCCTGCGAGGTTGAAGATCATCCCAGTATGGTCCGTTTAATTTTCTATTGCCATTTTGATGGATAAACGGGCGAAATGTCACGAATGGGGCATTTTCGAACCAAATCTGTGTGCTATAGCCTACAGTTTTGGGGGTGAGCCCAGGGTCCGAGCTTGCTGAGGACTAAAAATTTATCGAGATTTTTTCCAAGGTTGTTCGGGATCATTCCAGTATGGTCTGTTTAATTTTTTGTGGCCATCTAGGTAGACAAATAGGTGAAACGATGTGAACGGGGTATTTTTGGGCCAAATCGGTGTGCTATAGCTTACATTTTTAGGGGTGAGCCCATTTCCCGGGCGTAGTGTGGGTCAAAAATTGATCAGGGTATGTCAGGCAGGTTGGGGATCATCCCGATATGGTTCGTTTAATTTTTTGTGACCATTTGGTTGGGCAAACAGCCAAAACAATTCGAAGGGGACATTTATGGGCAAAATCAGTGTGCTATAGCCCATAGTTTTGGGGGTGGGCCCGGGGTTCGGGTGTGCTGTGGGCCAAAAATTGATCGAGCCACGCCAAGGAGGTTGGGATCGTCCCAATGTGGTCTGTTTAATTTTTCATGGCCATTTGGGTGGACAAACTGGAGAAACAACGTGAACGGGTCATTTTCAGGCTCAATCGGTGTGCTATAGACTTTTTGGGGGTGGGCTCGAGGTCCGGGCATGCTGTGGGATAAAAATTGATCGGGGCTAGCTAAGGAGTTTGGGGATAATCCTAGGATGGTCCTTTTTATTTTTCGTGGTCATTTGGGTGGACAAACAGGCAAAACAGCACGAACAGCGCATTTTCAATCCATATTGGTGTGCTATAACCCATGGTTTTTTGGGTGGGCCCAGGGTTTGGGCGTTCGGTGCGCCAAATATTGACCGGGGCATACCAAGGAGGTTGTGCATCATCCTAGAATGGTCCGTTTAATTTTTTATGGCTA
>NW_025817441.1:0-1245 GCF_002878395.1 Capsicum annuum | reverse complement strand
CTATAGCCCACGTTTACGGGGGTGAGCCCATGGTTCGGGCATGGTGTGGGTTAAAAATTGATCAGGGTATGCCAGGTAGGTTGGGGATCATCTCGGTATGGTTCGATTAATTTTTCATGACCATTTATGTGGGCAAACAGGCGAAACGCTGCAAAGAGGGCATTTATAGGCAAAATCAGTGTGCTATAGCCCATAGTTTTGGGGGTGGGCCCGGGGTCCGAGTGTGTTGTGGATTGAAAATTGATCGGGCCATGCTAGGGAGGTTAGGGATCGTCCCAGTGTGGTACGTTTTATTTTTCATGGCCATTTGTGTGGACAAGCCAGAGAAACGTTGTGAATGGGGAATTTTCAGGCTAAATCAGTGTGGTACAAACTTTTTGGGGGTGGGCTTGAGGTCCGAGCATTCTGTGGGCTAAAAATTTATCGGGGCTTGCTAAGGAGTTTGGGGATAATCCTAATATGGTCTTTTTTATTTTTCGTGGTCATTTGGGTGGACAAATGGGCAAAACAGCGTGAACAGGGCATTTTCGGGCGATATCGATGTGCTATAGCCCATAGTTTTTGAGGTGGGCCCAGGGTCTGGGTGTGCGGTGAGCCAAATATTGATCGGGGCATTCTAGGGAGGTTGTGAATCATCCTAGTGTGGTCTGTTTAATTTTTTATGGCTATTTTGGTGGACAAACGAGTGAAAGGGAATGAACAGGGCATTTTCAGGCCAAATCAGTGTGTTATAGCCCATGGTTATGGGGGTAAGCCCGGGGTCCGAGCGTGCTGTGAGCTGAAATTGACCGGAGCATGTCAGGGTGGTTGGGGATCATCCCAATATGGTCTGTTAAAATTTTTAGGTCTATTTTCAGTAGACAAATGGTCGTAACGGTGCGAATGGGTCATTTTTGAGCCAAATCGGTGTGCTATAGCCTACGATTTAGGGGGTGGGCTTGGGGTCCGAGCGTAATTTGGGGTGAAAATTGACCGGGGCATGCCAGGGAGTTTGGTGATCCTTCCAGTATGGTCCTTCTAAATTTTTGTGGCCATTTGGTTGGACAAACGGGCAAAACGGCGAGAATGGGGCATTTTTAGGCTAAATTGGAGTTCTATAGCCAACGGTTTTAGGGTGGGCCCAGGGTCCAGGCGAACCGTGGGCCGAAAATCGACCGGGTCATGTTTGGGAGGTTGAAGATCATCCCAATATGGTCCATTTAATTTTTTATGGCCATTTGGATGGATAAACGGGCGAAACGGCAC
>NW_025817440.1:0-1049 GCF_002878395.1 Capsicum annuum | reverse complement strand
GCACTTGGATTCCAAGCTGTTACCAAAATACGCGTGAAATAGCTTACTAAATATATATGGTATCTTGATTACCACGCATATCCATTTAAATACATTATATGATTATATTTCTAACCAATTAGATTAATTATACTAGTCAAGTATACGTGTTTTGCACGCGTGTCTCGTGTTAATCAATAAAACTATACATCAATGAAAATTTTAATGAATTAAAAATTTTTTTGCTCATCAAAGAGAAAGATGTAGAGGAAAATTAAGCCACAATTAATGGAGCCTTTATTGTACATATACATCGTATTAAATTAAAATATAAATATAATTAGTTCTCGACGATCCAATTCAGGGTATAAAATATAACAAAAAGGGAGCAAAGAAGTCATCAAATTAAGAAAACACAAGTAAAAAAACACTTTGTAAGAATACATTATTATCTTTCAATTTTGTCCTACATCAATCCTCTACCTTGCTATAGCTAATGATCGTACATGGATAAACTTATTACTTTCTTCAATTACTCAAAACAAATATTGTATATATCTTTAATAAAAGAACGTACATAATTAGATGTAAATATTTAATGATACATTCCCGGCGATATCATGATGCATAGTAAAAGCTTTAACCTCAGTTTCTTTGTGACTAATCAATTGGCCCGCATATGGTCGATCAAAAAAATTATTGCGAGCATTTCCGCCTAAATAATAAATGTAGATAGCTCATCTAACTTTCGAAAATAATAAATCATTTGTTAATTAAATTGGTAGAAGTTATACCTTAATTATCTGTGTTCTTTTGGAACTTAGAATCTTTCTTAATCGAAATTTTTAACGTTACTACATTCTTTCCGGCAAGGTCACAACATTTCAAACATAAATTATGATAGAATCTCAAAATTAAGGATAGAATCTCAAAATATGATCCACAACCAGAAATTAGATCTATGGTGACGGTTGTAATACCGTTGTAATAGACAAAAAAACCGTTGCCATATACCTATCGCAGCGGTTCTGCAAGCATCCTATAGATGAGCGTTGCGATCGGTCTATTGC
>NW_025817439.1:0-1751 GCF_002878395.1 Capsicum annuum | reverse complement strand
GCGACAATTGCCAAAACAATCAATGCCAAAATAGCAACCTGTCAAAAGAAAACAAAAATATAAAAGAAAACCTAGAAGAAGTTAGAAATTATACTCTGTTTAATGCAGAAGGACAAGAATGCTTAACAGATATAGAAAAAGACTACACCCTAATAAGTATAGAAACTCAGTTCTATAATTTTAGAAAAGGAATGGATAAAATAGGAATAATAAAAAGCCCAAAAGATTTAGAAAATATAATATCTATATTAGATAGAATGGAAATAATAGGAGAAAGATCGTTAGCCCATTGGGACGCTAACGAGATAATGTGTAAATTAGATATAATTAATTTGAAATACACTATAAAAACAGCACCTATAGATGCAAATAATGAAGATACTAAAGAGTTTGATATACAAATAAAGGAACTTTTACAATTAGAAATAATAAGAAGATCTACCTCTAGATATAGATCGGCTGCATTTATGGTAAGAAATCATAGTGAACAAATAAGAGGTGAAGCTCGTATGGTAATTAACTATAAAAGATTAAATGATAACACCTGAACAGATGCATATAAACTACCAGATAAAAGTGAGTTAATTAATAGAATTCAAAATAAAAAGATATATAGTAAATTTGACTTTAAGTCAGGTTACTGGCAAGTCAAAATGCACCCAGACAGCATAGAATGGACGGCATTCACATGTCCAGGTGGACATTTTGAATGGTTAGTTATGTTGTTTGGGTTAAAGACAGCTCCACCCATTTTTCAACAAAAGATGGATAACATATTTGGAGAATATAAACATTTCATATTAGTATATGTAGATGATACTTTGGTATTCAGTCAAAATATGCAAGAACACTTAGGACACTTACAAATAATTTTCAGATTATTTGTTAAACATGGAATAATAATAAGTAAAAAGAAAATGGAATTATGCAAGACTTATATTAATTTTTTAGGAATAACTTTAGGAAATGGAAAAGTAAAACTCCAACCACACATTGCAAAGAAAGTATTAGACATGCCAGATAAATTAGAAAAGACAAAAGATTTACAAAAATTTCTAGGATTAGTAAATTATGCAAGAAATTTTATTCAAGACTTAGGAAAAAATAGCAGGACCATTATACACAAAGACAGGTAGTAAAGGGCAAAAAAATTTCAATATAGAAGATATTAAATTAATTCAAAAAATAAAAGAAAAAATTAAAAATATTCCAGATCTAAAAATCCCATTAGAATCAGATTATTTAATCATTCAAACAGATGGAAGTGATTTAGGATGGGGAGCTATCTTAAAAGCACGACCTAATAAATACAGTAATAAAAATGAAGAACAAATATGTGGATATCAGAGTGAGGCATATAAAGAAAAAGGAAACATGAGTGCTATAGACCTAGAAGTATTAGCTATAATATACGGGTTAAATAGTTTCAAATTATATATTCTAAATAAAGAAGAAATTTTAGTTAGAACAGATTGCGAAGCTATAATTAAATTCCATCAAAAAATAAATGACAAAACTAGTAGTAGAAGAAGATGGCTAAATTTTACAAACACCATATCTGTTTACAAGAATATAGTATTTGAACATATAAAAGGTAAAGAAAACGAATTAGCAAACCAGTTAAGTAGGCTACAGCTGGAAATAAATAAATAAGTTTAATCTCACTCATTTGTTTTCAGCATGAGACCAACAGGACAACCTCCTGCAGACAAAGGCAAAGGTGTAGCTTCGTCTTCAGAGTCGTATCAACA
>NW_025817438.1:0-1124 GCF_002878395.1 Capsicum annuum | reverse complement strand
GTCCAAAATGATTAGTTAAGTTTTTACAGTGTAGCAAGTTCAAGTCACGATAAGTTTCCAAAAATTCAACACAAAACTATTGATATTAGAGCATTTATCCACAACCCAAAAATCTTCTCAAGTAAGGTCAATATCTTCATCATTTTCTTCATATCTTTCTTCATTTTGGACACCTATAAAAAGAGAACAAATAATTTAAATTAGCACTTAAATGAAAACATAAAAAGGACTATTCCACAACAAAATAAGTATGTAAACCACATATTAGTTAGCTAGTGAAGTGGAAAATCAACCAATCATTGTTAGAAAGAAATACAAACATCCAAATGTGAGATGATAAAACTTAAAGAACAATTGAAATTGCCAAAAGAGAAAACTGCAACTTCACATTTATATAGGTCTAACATATATGTGATCCAGTTAGCATGCAGTTCCACAGTTCAAAAGAGAAACACATTCCAAGGAAAAAAAACTTGATTATTCTCTAGTCTAACAATTCGATGTCCTATAATGCTGAAGCAACAACACTTCCAAAATTACATAATACTATTTTTGAGTTTCATTTGTCATAGCCCATACGTACCAGCATATTTACATATTTAACATGTTTAACACAATAAACCTTACACAAACCTTTCTTCGATCAAATCAAAATTAGATCTGTTTAGTGATTATTAGAAAACTCAATACACGACAGGAAATTGAAGATGATTTGAAATTAATAGATGTAGGATCGTTGTGAACAGTAGACAACAAATATTCTACTGCACAAATGTAAAAAACTAACAGTAAAACGAAAAGCTGAAATTGTTGGCAAACTTGACAAAGGCCTAATAGCTCATGTTGATGTTGTTCCATGCATTGATACTTTACAATGATCTACATTCTACGATATGCGATATTTGGTAGAGATTAAGGTTATAAGGTTGTTTACTTATATAAGGTTATAAGGTTAAACGGGTGTCACACCTCTTTTTTAACCAAAAAGATTCGATTTTAAGTTTGAAAGGGTTTTCATTATTAAGTAACAAAATGGAGATTTGTTTCGAAAAGGACTTTTTATATTCAAAACTCAGAGTCGCCACTTGGCATAATTTGGTGTGCCAAATCACCTTTGGAAATCC
>NW_025817436.1:0-1474 GCF_002878395.1 Capsicum annuum | reverse complement strand
TGGGTAATTTGCGCGCCTGCTGCCTTCCTTGGATGTGGTAGCCGTTTCTCAGGCTCCCTCTCCAGAATCGAACCCTAATTCTCCGTCACCCGTCACCACCATGGTAGGCCACTATCCTACCATCGAAAGTTGATAGGGCTGAAATTTGAATGATGCGTCGCCGGCACGATGGCCGTGCGATCCATCGAGTTATCATGAATCATCGCAGCAACGGGCAAAGCCCGCATCGACCTTTTATCTAATAAATGCATCCCTTCCAAAAGTCGGGGTTCGTTGCACGTATTAGCTCTAGAATTACTACGGTTATCCGAGTAGTAGATACCATCAAACAAACTATAACTGATTTAATGAGCCATTCGCAGTTTCACAATCTGAATTTGTTCATACTTACACATGCATGGCTTAATCTTTGAGACAAGCATATGACTACTGGCAGGATCAACCAAGTAGTATTACTCATCGACGCCGACGTCGCATGAGCCCGGCCTACCCGCAAGGGCGCAGACGGATTCAAGGCGAGCGCGGCCGTCGTTTGCAAGGAGTATCATACAGGGCAGATAGGAGTCGATAAAGGCCCCATGCCCACTGTGTCTACCGCATCAGAGAATCCCGACCGCCGCTCACGGACCACGGCATCGCACGGTGAAACGAGAGAGGCGTGGGACGCGAGGGCAGCCTTTCGATTCGCCCCGCGCACGAAATGCGAGGGGCGAAAGGCGATCGATAAAACTTGATAATGCCTGGGCATTAGGTATGCAGCACAGGAAACCGACTTCGAGCAAGCCTGCATTGCGCTTGCCTCGCGACTGAGATGGCAGGCGGGTCAGGACGTCGCTGCTCGAGCAGGGATCCAACCTAACCGCACGTTTCGAACACAACTCACGTGCCGTTCGTCCAAATGCTCCGTCGATGCACGCCCAGCACCGGCCCCAACGCCCAGCAATAGATACCGTGCGTTGCTACCCATACGGACGTTGCAAGGCTGAAGCAAGTCCCGCTTGACACGATAGCCCGCCCTTGGGGGGAGCAGGGGAGATGAAGGCACACCGAGGCTCATGCGCGGGCGTGCTCGCCGCGGATTGGGCTCGACCGCATGTGTGCAGCGCCTGGAGCTTGCCCCAAGAGCAGCATGCAGGACTCACCGCACGCACAAAAGCACCGCCTCGTCCGAAATCAAGCGCCAGCAGCCCCGTCGTGGACGATGCCATCGATAACCGACACGAGCGCACAATGAAGCGCGGTCGACGTTGCTACACGGGCACGGACGGCTCGCACGGACGAGCCATGCATGCTGCCATGCCCCACGCTACACGCCGACGTGGCCACTGAGTGCCTATGCCAACTAGCGATAGTCGCCTTGAAGTGCCTTCAACACCTCTACCCCCCTTATATATGCTTAAAAAAAACCCAAAGGACAGGAGTAGACATGATTTCGCCAGAGAATCATCCCAGACATATGTGGACCCGAACTGCA
>NW_025817435.1:0-1288 GCF_002878395.1 Capsicum annuum | reverse complement strand
CCCCAGCTACTTGGAAAGAGTTCAAAGAGGCATTTCTTGATCATTATCTTCCATTCGAGATTTGTCAGGCCCGTGCAGATCAATTTTTAAATCTTCATTAGGGAAATATGAGCGTGAGGGAGTAGAGTCTCTGATTTAATTCTTTGTAGAGATATGCTCCTAATGTTGTAGCTACTATGGATGATAGAGTTCATCAATATATGGATAGGATAGATCCATATCTGGTTAGAGATTGTACTATTGCCACTTTGAACAAAGATATGGACATAGCGAGGATCCAAGCTTTTGCACAAAAAATGGAAGATCAGAGGCAGAGGAGAAGAATACAGGAATTAGAAAAAGGATATTCCAAGAGGGCCAGATCTATAGGGCAGTTCATAGCATCCTAGGGAGGGTTTAGACCACAGTTTTCTACTAGACCACCTAGGCCATTATCCTCTTATTCTATAGCTAGTGCCCCACCACAGTTCCAAGGGTCCAGAGGAAATCAATTTGGGCACAGAAGTAAGAGTCAAAGTTCACGGACAGTGGGGTACCAAGGGCAAGGGAATATGAGCCAATCGAGACCTCCTTAAGAGCCATGCAATAAATGTGGAAGGTATCATTTGGGCGCATATCAGTTGGGGACCAATGTTTGCTTTTGGTGCGGTATGTCGGGGCATATGATGAGAGAATGCGCACAAAGGAGCATAGGGGGTATGGTATGACCTATGGGGTCATTTGTTGCATCATGATCATCAATGCCTTATTCAGAAAGGGGTGCACAACCAATGGGTCGTGTTAGAGGTGATAGAGAAGCCACGAGTTCTAGCAGGGCTCAAAATCGTACGTATGCTCTAGCGGATCGATAGAATTTAGAGGCTTCCCCAGATGTGGTTATGGGTACATTCTCTATCTTTTCATGCGATGTATATGCCTTAATTGATCCCGATTCTAAATTATCTTATGTTACTCCATTGGTTGCTAGAAAGTTCGAAAGAATACCTGAACTGTTAGTTAAGCCATTTGAAGTGTCCACACCAGTTGGGGAATCTATTATAGCTAGAAGGGTTTACCGAAACTGCGTAGTAACTGTTTGTGGTCGTTAGAAATGGTAGATTTTGATGTTATAATGGGTATGTACTAGTTGGCGTCTTGTTATGCCACAATTGATTGCTGCACGAAAAAGGTATATTTCTATTTTCCAAATGATTCAGTCCTTGAATGGAAAGGTGAAATTGGAGCTCCAAGAGGTAGATTTATTTCTTATTTTAAGGAAAGAAGAATGATTTCCAAGGGATACATATAT
>NW_025817434.1:0-1000 GCF_002878395.1 Capsicum annuum | reverse complement strand
TATGTGGATAGGCTAGATCCATATCTGGTTTGAGATTGTACTATTGCCGCTTTGAACAACAATATGGACATAGCGAGGATCCAAGCTTTTGCACAGAAAATGGAAGATCAGAGGCAGAAGAGAAGAACACAGGAATCAGAAAGAGGATATTCCAAGAGGGCCAGATCTACAGTGCAGTTCATGGCATCCCAAGGAGGGTTCAGACCACAGTTTTCTGCTAGACTACCTAGGCCATTATCTTCTTATTCTGATGCTAGTGCCCCACCACAGTTCCAAGGGTCCAGAGAAAATCAATTTGGGCATAGAAGTGAGAGTCAGAGTTCGCGAATAGTGGGATACCAAAGGCAAGGGAATATGAGCCAATCGAGACCTCTTCGAAAGCCATGCAATAAATGTGGAAGGTATCATTTGGGCGCATGTCGGCTGGGGACCAATGTTTGCTTTTGGTGCGGTATGTCGGGGCATATAATGAGAGAATGCCCACGAAGGGGCATAGGGGGTATGGCATGACCTACGGGGTCAATTGTTGCATCATCATCATCAATGTCTTATTCAAGAAGGGGTGCACAACCAATGGGTCGTGTTAAAGGTGATAGAGGAGCCACGAGTTCTAGCGGGGCTCAAAATTATACGTATGCTCTAGCGGATCGACAAAATTTAGAGGCTTTCCCAGATGTGGTTACGGGTACGTTCTCTATCTTTTTATTTGATTTATATGCCTTAATTGATCCCGGTTCTACATTATCTTATGTTACTTCATTGGTTGCTGGAAAGTTCGAAAGAATACTCGAACTGTTAGTTAAGCCATTTGAAGTATCCACACCGGTTGGGGAATCTATTATAGCTAGAAGGGTTTATCGAAACTGCATAGTAACTGTTTGTGGTCGTGATACGATGGCTGATCTTGTGAGTTAGAAATGGTAGATTTTGATGTTATAATGGGTATGGACTGGTTGGCGTCTTGTTATGCCACAATTGATTGCTGCACGAAAAAGGTATA
>NW_025817433.1:0-3200 GCF_002878395.1 Capsicum annuum | reverse complement strand
ACTTTCACAATCCAATTTCAGAAGATATCAGTGTATCAATTTTTTTTTATTTTTTTTGTAGAAACAC
The DNA here is from genome assembly GCF_002878395.1 of Capsicum annuum. Taxonomy (NCBI): domain Eukaryota; kingdom Viridiplantae; phylum Streptophyta; class Magnoliopsida; order Solanales; family Solanaceae; genus Capsicum; species Capsicum annuum. The sequence goes on along the minus strand of NW_025817433.1, from coordinate 3,133 downwards.
TATTAGAGACTAAAGATAGTAAAGGCAAGCTGAGTCCGTTTTTCACTCTAATTTAATTATACGTACTGAATTTATATTAGTGGATTCCTAAATGTTTGGAGTTTGTACATTATTCAACTTAGTAAAAATAGTTTTTTTTTCCATAATAAAAAGAGCTCAAAGTGCATAAAATTACTTAATGTGATATGGTAAAAAAATAAAAACTCCTAAACCTTAAGGAAATTTAATTTCACGGAATTTTCCTTCTTTGGGTCTTTCTTTTTTCATTCCCGATCCAAAATTGGAATACTAATTACTATGAATTTTTGTCTATAGTAACTTATTGTCTAATCAGCTCTCTTCAATACCTTTTTGGTCTAGTTTTACCTCTCCTAAAGTTATCCATCACCAATCTCTAATATCTCCATATTAAGACATTCATGCATCTCTTTTTCACATGTCTAAAGCATCTCAATTTCGCTTTTCATTAAAAAAAAAAAATCTATGTAAAATAAATATAAAATGTGTGAAAAAATAAGATCTCATGCTCATAATAACAAAAAATCTACATATTATTCTCTATATTAATAGTTCTTTTATATGAGTAGAAAAAAAGAACAACTCACCTTTTTCTTCTACTTTCAATTAAGTACAAAAAAACTCATTAATCATGAACCTCTCAAGCAACTCCCTTTGTAGCAACATATGACTTGGCACAACGTTAAGATTCTTCAAATGTGATGTACTTGAGCCATTAAAATTAAAAGCAATAATAGATAATGATAATAAATATAAACGTTGCATAATACTAATTATGAATTATATATCAACCCACATATTAATAATCTACGAGTTCTATTACAACAAATTAGCTTATGCCCTTATATGTGTATATATAGAAGAAATCGTGCCATAATCTGAATCATGCTAAGTTAAGCTCCAGTAACATGGCACCTTCCAGTAGAAAAATATATTAAGACAAAGAAACACCTATTTATCATAATTTAACTCTTCTTGTTCAATGATAAACTATCATATGTAAACTCATAGCATATCCTATTCTTGAAAGCTACAAGTTACCAATTATATAGTCGTTGATACCTAAATTAATATCACCAATCCTTCATATATATATATGTAACCTGCTAATGATTATAGAAAAAGAAAACAACATCAATTCATTAAAAAGTATAACCCAGGTTTATTGTTAAAATAAATAAAATCCAAACCAAGACAACTCTTATTGCATACTGAATCTATTAAAAGCTGAAACGTTATGAGAACAATTAAGTGATATCTATAAAAAAAAAAAATACGATAACAATTTAGAAGAAAAATAAAGCAGCGTTAAAAGACCAACTTCAAAGAAGAAAAAGTAAAGAAGTCACTTTAGGATGACAGATATTTAATAGAAAAAAATTAAAAAATTATATAATTACTATTTAGATGAGTTCTATAGCAATCAGAATTATTGACAACTGGGATGTTCAACCGTGAGTAAATTTTTAAAGTGGGGTTTATATTAACCATGCCCTATATTTTTGGAAAGTTTTTTTTTTTTTTTTGAAAAAGTCAAATACACCTCAAACGAAATAACAACTTTTTTTTTTTTTGGAGAAGTGACCTACCCAACCTGTACCAATAAACATGGAAAAAAAAAGTTACCATAAGCTTAGAAAATATTCTCTGAAAAAAAGTACGTTGATAACAAAATACCCAACAAAATATTACCATAAATTTAGAATCCAACTAACTATAAGTAGAAGAAGATCTTCACCATTTAATATTTTATATATTTATTATAGTCAATATTTATATTATAAATTAAAGAAAAAGGATGAAAAGACGATTTTGTCAATTGCAGAGTGTTTTAATGAAGGACAAAAAGTTCGAATAATTTTTATAAGGGTCTTCACACATTTAATAGATTATAGATTATAGATTATAGAATATAGATATAGATTATAGAATATAAATATAAATATAAATATAGATTATAGATATAGATTTTAATAGATTATTATTTGTCCAAAGTCTTTGATTGTTTGCCTTGTAGAGTATCCAATAGCATTGGTGATTTTTTATTTATTCAAAGCAGTTTAATACGTGCATTGTGTCTATCTTTGGTAAATTTTGATGGCTTGAATAATTTTGGTAAGCTTAGATTGATTTTGAACTTGCATTGGTTGATACATTCACTATAATTATAATTGTGGGTACTTCTTATTTGGGTACTTCTTATTTGTTTAGTTGCTCTGATTATTGACTTTCCTTTAGTGGTGTGGACAGCCTTGTAATTAATTGCTTGTGATAAATTTTGAGTGAGTATTTTCCTTTAGCGAATTTGACACTTCATATGGTAACTTGAGATTTTACTTATCCTTAATTGATACGATTTGTCCTGTTTAAGGAAATATATTGTGACTGATGATTATTTTCTATTTGCATTAATCGATTTTTTTTTTTTTTTTTTGCTATAACAACGCCTCTCTTCACTATTTTGGACAGAGCTTGACTGCAACTCATACAAACTTATATTCTCTTAACTTGATATTTACATTGAGTATTTTTTACCTTGGCTTTGGGCTATACGCAGTTCTATTAGTTTGCAATTTAGATGTATAAAGATTGTAATCTACACGCTTCACTGTTAGAGTGAATGGAGAAGGGTATGGATATTTTGCCGAAGAAGAGGATTCAGACAAGGGGATCCCATGTCTCCACTCTTATTTGTCTTAGTAATAGAGTACCTATCAAGGATTTTAAAGTGCATGAGTGATCTTCCAGATTTCAAATTTCATCCGATGTGCAAAGACTCGAGGTCAACTCACTTAGTGTTTGCCGATGACCTCATGATATTTTGTAAATGGAGAAGTCAAGGATTTACATGGCAGGTGTGCTGGAGAACATTCAGGTGAAGCTGTTGGATAAAACAAGGTTCCAAGTTGGTACATTTCCCACTTCCCTTATCTTCCAGGAAATGGAATAAGATGGATTGCCAGGTTTTAATTGATAAGATTACCAAAAGAATTAGTATTGTCTATGCAAGAAAATTGTCATATGCAGGGAGGCTGCAGGTAATAAATGCTATCTTGTTCTCTATTTTTAACTTCTGGGATGCAGTTTTTGTTAATCTAGTTGCATGGGAAACTCT
>NW_025817432.1:0-1029 GCF_002878395.1 Capsicum annuum | reverse complement strand
TGCAGTTTCGGTAAACCCTTCTAGCTATAATAGATTCCGCAACCGGTGTGGACACTTCAAATGGCTTAACTAACAGTTCGAGTATTCTTTCAAACTTTCCAGCAACCAATGGAGTAACATAAGATAATGTAGAACCGGGATCAATTAAGGCATATACATCGAATGAAAAGATAGACAACGTACCCGCAACCACATCTGGGGAAGCCTCTAAATTCTATCAATTTGCTAGAGCATACGTAGCATTTTGAGCCCCGCTAGAACTCGTGGCTCCTCTATCACCTTTAACACGACCCATTGGTTGTGCACCCCTTCCTGAATAAGGCATCGATGATGATGATGCAACAAATGACCCCATAGGTCATGCCATACCCCCTATGCCCCTTCGTGGGTATTCTCTCATTATATGCCCCGACATACCGCACTAAAAGCAAACATTGGTCCCCAGTCGACATGCGCCCAAATGATACCTTCCACATTTATTGCATGGCTCTCGAAGAGGTCTCGATTGGCTCATATTCCCTTGCCCTTAGTACCCCACTGTCCTTTGGAACTGTGGTGGGGCACTAGCTGCAGAATAAGAAGATAATGGCCTAGGTGGTCTAGCAGAAAACTATGGTCTGAACCCTTCTTGGGATGCCATGAACTGCCCTGTGGATCTGGCCCTCTTGGAATATCCTCTTTCTAATTCTTGTGTTCTTCTCCTCTGCCTCTGATCTTTCATTTTCTGTGCAAAATCTTCACATGATGAAAGAAAATAACCCAGGCACGTACGCAAACATAAAGAGGGACGATGAGAACATGTACAAATATTATACTGTTGAAATTGATAACTTTTGCCCAAGAGGCAATAGTTTATCCTTTATTTGCACTGATTAGATTATTAACATAAATGGAACTCTTGCCTCATGGTCAAGAATTGGTTTAGAAAATTATTGAAATTGAAAAATTTTGACGCAAGAGGCAACAATTTACCCTTTATTTACACTAATTGGATTATTCACATAGATGACGCTCTTGCCTTATGGGTAA
>NW_025817431.1:0-2640 GCF_002878395.1 Capsicum annuum | reverse complement strand
AATATCTGTTGACATGCGAGATAGCATATGCTGGCGTTGAGGATATCATCAGCATTCAATATCTATTGTTACGCGAGATAGTATACGCTGGCGTCAAGGATATCATCAATATCTAATATCTGTTGACACGCGAGATAGCATACGCTGGCATTGAGGATATCATCAACATTCAATATTTTTTGACACACAAGATAGCATACGCTGGTATCAAAGATATCATCAGCATCTAATATCTATTGAAATGCGAGACACAAACATTGGCATCGAGGGTATCATCAGCATTTAATATCCATTGACACGTGAGGCAAAAATGCTGGCATCGAGGATATCTCATCATTTTATGAATCATCATCTGAATGCATCAAAAACACGTGATTCAAAGGGTTGTCTTTAAGTTGCTGTCTAAAAGCAAATGACATATAAGACTTCCTAGAAATTGACAATTTGAGGGTCATCTATAAGTCATATTATTTGAAATAGAATAGTGTGTAAGATTACCTCTAAGTTGATAGCCCATAGGTCATTTGTAAGCCACAACAACATCCTAACTAGATAGTGTGAAAGGTTACCCCAAAATTGATAGTCTAAAAGTTATTCATAAGTCGTAATAAAATCCTTACCGGAGAATATGCAAGATTAACAAATTGATAAATCCAAGGGTTCTCTATAAGCCGCGTTATATCCAAGATCGATTATGTGCAGGATTACCCAAAGACTAATAATTTAAGAGGTATCTATATGTCATATTGTATCCAAGGTCGGATGATGTGAAGAAAAACCTGAGAGCTAGCGATTGGAGGGATATTTGTAAGCCATCTCCTTTTCAAGGTCGGATAATGTGTAGGATCACCTAGAAGCTAGCAACTCAAAGGATATCTGTAAGTCGCCTCATACCCAACATCAAATAATGTGCGAGATTATCCAAAGATTGACAATTCAAGAGAAATCTATAAGTCGTATCGATAAAAAGATGTGTAAGACTTACCTGATGTCATATGCAAAGAATCATTGTCTGAAACTGGAGAGGTTATCATTCCATATATGACAAGTATTGTAGGTGACCAAAGAGGTTACCACACAACACAAAATAACTGTTCCGCATAAAGTGTTGTCGGAGTTTAAGACGGCCACCTCATTTTGAAGATATATTCAATCGACAAAGGAGATAATTATGTAACAACCAAGAGTGTTGTTGTGTCTGTTATTGCAAGTTATTTCTTTCCAAACAGGTACATAAAAGGATGACTTTACCTTTTAGGCGACAAATCACATGGAGATATAGTAAACACTATATTCCTTTTTCGTGAATTATGTTTAGCACTAATTATTTTTGTTTGAGGCATTATCGAGAACATCCGAGAGGATGAAAATCTCAAATCAAACCCACAGGTACGGACGGCTCTAGATAGGACGCAACACAATGTGGAACTCTTTCTTGGCAGCAAAATAGGAGATAGTCTGGAGAGGGACATCAAATGCTTTGGATGCGAGCTAAAGGATGATCGCCACCACCAATCAAACCACACCCCTGTTAGAAGGACTGTGGGAATTTTGGGATATTTTGGTTTCATCTTCACCTTTGAGATATTTCTAAACTCATGCTGAGGGTAACCTTCTCTTCCTTTCAAATTCGGGTGGCAACATACTTAGACTTTTGGAAATTATGTCCAGGTAAGTTCTTGCTTATGGATGTGAAGGATCCCACATTCATGGTTAAGAGGTTACAAGCCTTTTTTCCCTAACTCGATCAAATTGTCACTCATTCCGAGCCAAAGATGGTCTCAAATAAAAGACTATCTTTTCTACCGATTGAGTCGAACTACAGGCAGTCTGATTCCCTGAGTCTCGGGGATATGTAGGCTGGGCTCTTTGTTGAAAACTCGATTGCATTCCAAAATCCCCCCAAATCCCTCTATTCTCCAACTTTTTGATTTTATCAAAAACTCTAAAATCGAGATAGTTGGTGAATCTTTTGAAAATTTTTCTTTAAATCAAGCTTTACGAACTACAAGTGAACTAAATTCTCATGAAACCTAAGATATATAGGAAACCTGATACCGAGGTTCGGCCATAACTCTATGAAACTCGTGCGTAATCCAAGCTCTTTCAGATTCGAATTTATGGTCAGACAAAATTAGGAACGCCAACCTTCTCTTGCCCAGGAGTACTTGCATCCATACTACCCAAAGGGAGGGGGCAGTTGTTGACACCTAATTTCTTCCCTCCACAATCCAATTTAATTTCGAGTTTCTTTAATTTTAAAATAAAATCACAATAATTATTTTATTCAAATAAATGCAATTTAAAATATTTATTTGAGTTAATTTTATCATTTAATTAAAGATTATATATTTTTTTATTTTTATATACGAGAGTGTATAAATTTTGTTATTTAAATGAATAATTTTTTATTAAAATTAGACTTTTATTGATTAAAGTTGAAAATTAATTCAAATGGATAAAGTCTTGATTTTAAATATGATTTGTTCTCAAAATATTTTATTTTGAGGAATATTTGTTTGATTTTTATCAAATCAAGAAACTCGAGGTTAATTTGTTACTTAATTCGTGTCGGATTGCGATTCAATTTAGTGAACTAATTAAATATGACCTCAATTGAAATCAAATTGGCTCCAATTG
>NW_025817430.1:0-1022 GCF_002878395.1 Capsicum annuum | reverse complement strand
CCCCAATCTCCCTGACATGCCCCGATCAATTTTCTGCCCACAGCACTCCCGAACCCTGGGTGCACACTCAAAACCGTGGGCTATAGCACACCGATTTGTCCCAAAAATGACTCGTTCATGCTGTTACACCCGTTTATCCACCCAAATGATCATGAAAAATTAAACGAACCATACTGGGATGATCCCCAACCTCCCTAGCAAGTCCTAGTCAATTTTTGGAACACAGCACGTTCGAACCCTGGGCTCATCCCCAAAAATGTGGGCTATAGCACACCGATTTGGCTTGAAAATGCGTCGTTCATGCCGTTTCGCCCGTTTGTTTACCTAAATGGCCACAAAAAATTAAACGGACCACACTGGGATGATCCCCAACCTCCCTGTCACGCCCTGATTGATTGTCGGCCCACAGAATACACAGACCCCGAGCCAACCCCCAAAACCATGGGATATAGCTCATCGATTTGGCCCGTAAATGCTCCCGTTCATGCCGTTTCACCCGTTTGTCCAACCAAATGGCCATGAAAAATTAAATGGACCACACTAGGATGATCCCCAGCCTCCCTGGCACGCCCTGGTCGGCTTTTGACCTACAGTACATCTGGACCCCGAGCCCACTCCAAAAATCGTGGGGTATAGCACACCGATTTAGCCCAAAAACTTCCCATTCTCACCATTTCGCCCGTTTATCCACTCAAATAGCCATAAAAAATAAAACGGACCACACTGGGATAATCCCCAACCTCTCTACCATGCCCCGATCAATTTTTGGCATACAACAAACCCGAACCTCGGGGCCATCCCCAAAACCGTGGGCTATAGCATACCGATTTGGCCCGAAAATGCCCCGTTTGTGTTGTTTCACCCGCTTGTCCACCAAAATGGCCACGAAGAATTAAACGAACCACACTGGGATGATCCTAACCTCCCTGGCACGCCCCAGTCAATTTTTGTCCCACAACATGCCTAGACCCTGAGTGATGATAGGCGAAATTACGCGCCTATATCAATATATTTTGCCCATA
>NW_025817429.1:0-1173 GCF_002878395.1 Capsicum annuum | reverse complement strand
GTTCTTTATGGATTTTGTTTTTCACAATTCAAAAATTTCAAAAAAAAAGGTTTTTTTTACAATAGGAGGTTTTATAAAGAAAAAAAAATGGTAGAAGTTTTGTACATTTTATATAACGAAAATATCAAAAAAAAAAAATTCTTTAATTCCTTTACCACGCATTCATAATTCAAAAATTTCAAAAAAAAAAGATTTGTCTTTCATAGTTGTTGGTGTCAAATTAAAAACCCAATTTTTTTTATATTATTCATCGGTCTTTGGTTGTGTCTCTTAAGTTAGGGTCAGTCTGTTAGTTTATCTTTATTTGTTCAATTTGGACGAACTACGCACCCCTGATTCTCCTATCTCGAGGGTGAGATACGTAGGCAACCTATTGTGGGTTTGGGGATCTTGTTTTAAAAATTTAAAAAAATGTTTTATTCACCCTTTATTTAGAGTAGGTGTTTCATATGCATCTTCAAGAGAAAACTACAAAAAGATTTTCCTTTAATAGTTTCAAGTTTCATTTTCATATAAAATTCAAAATTGAAAAACCCAAAAAGATTTTTCTTTGGTAATCATAGGTTTTGTTTTGAATAGGTATTTTAAAAGTGAAAAATGCAAAAAGATTTTCTTCAATTCTTTTGACAAATTGTTATTTTCTTCTCAAAGTTTCAAGGAAAAGAATGAAAAAAGAGTTTAATTGGCCATTTTGGCAAGACTTCACGAACTACGCACACCTGATTCTCCTCTCTTGGGGTTGAGATACGTAAGCACCCTTCTTGGTTTCGATGACCTTTTAAAAAAAAGAGGTTTTAAAAAATTGTTGAACTCTAACGCATTTGCTATCTCTTGTCCAGTTAGTTTAAGGTGGTTGGTTTGTGGCATTTTGGATGGTCTTCCATATTGCTCCAAGTCACAGAGGAAGTTATGGCCAACAAGGATATCGAGTTAGTGGTCACTAATCAGATAGGGACTTCAGAGAATGAGAATGTAGGAGATAATGAAGAGATTCGAAAATTAAGGTGGCAAATAACAGAAATGCATCGAGCTTGGGATAATGGGTTGCCGCCTCCTCTAGTTCCCACTAATAATCCGAAATATCTTTCTAGCTTGCCTCCCATGTCACATGCATAATTTCTCATTTTTGTTGATATGCCACAACATGCATCAGGATCGACTCCGGGGCAACAA
>NW_025817428.1:0-2238 GCF_002878395.1 Capsicum annuum | reverse complement strand
ATCCTAAACTATAGATATGAAAGAAAAAAGAAAGATAGATATTCCCACGGATGGGTTGATTAACAATTCACAGATGAAAAAATGGCAAAAAAGAAAGCATTCACCCCTCTTTTCTATTCAAATTGAATGGATTTAAAATAATGTTACGAAATGGATCGGGATTCAAAATTTTTCCATTTTCATCCATTAAATAATATTTAAATTGTTTCACTTGAAAGGTCTGGTTTAAATTGTCAAGTTGCAAATATCTAAAAATAATCAAGTTATTAATGACTGGACGAAACCAAGAAATAACCCCTCACGTGCGAAATTATAGAAGAGTAACGGGAAGAGATAGAGATTAAAGATTCAATCTTTCCAACCCCCCTACTCTGAAGTGGAAAAAAGCATATGCTTAACACATTCGACTTTTTTCTTGTCTTGGATTCTGCATGAATTGACTAACCACTCCAAGAGCAAGGGTTAGATCTGGTCGGGTTACAGTCAGATAGATAAGCTTTCCAACCAAACGTCTAAGGCTGGATCAATCAAAGGGGGTACTACGAGCCCTCTGCCCCACACATCTAACCAGCTCGCATGGTTCACCGGTTCCACCGACTAGACCAAAAGAGTGATTCAGTCGATACAGAGGTGCGTTTGAAGTGGGGACCACGCCGGAGGAGATCGATATAGGATCCGGAGGTTTTCGCCTCTGCTCCAATTAGGGCGCTTTTCGCTTCACCGGAATCCGACGTCAATTGGTTACCGGTTGGTAATTCCTTCTCCGCCTTTTTCTATCTGCACGGATGCCTTCCCTTCCTTGCAAAGCGAACCCGGAACTGAAAGACTGAAGAGCAGAATCCAACACAAGAGGACATGAATGAGCAGACATCTTGCCCATTAGTAAGGGCAGGAAACTGATTGACCAAGGTCTAAATCCGCAGCTTGATAAGCTGTGGGTGGTTTTGCTAGAATAGGCAATAATGAGATCACTGTTTTAGTAAATGATGCGGAGAAGGGTAGTGACATTGATCCACAAGAAGCTCAGCAAACTCTTGAAATAGCGGAGGTTAATGTGAAAAAGGCTGAAGGAAGGAGACAAAAAATTGAGGCAAATCTAGCTCTCCGACGAGCTAGAACAACTGACGCATCTTTTTTTTTTTTAAATAATCTGGGGCGAGGACCTTTATAGCCATAATTCTTCCCCCGGTTCTAATAAAAATCGAAAATGAGAGACCCAAAGTAATGAGAAAATGACTTCGTTGCCCGAACACGATTGGTGCTGACCAAGGCTTTCCACAAATTGAGATTTGGCCGTAGAAGGATCGAGGCAAACCGGTGTAACTCCTAAAGCCCTTGTTGCTTTAGTCAAAGAAGTGCCCTGCAACGGCCATGGTCATTGAGAAAGATGCCTTAACAGGTTGGTCATTTGTCAGGACGAGAATAGTCAACTAAGTCCTTGTCCGTTATGTATGCTCCAGTAAGAAAGTCCCTTACTTCGGCTAGTAAGGATTTTCATTTTTGGCAAGCAGGCTGCTGCGCGAGTACCCTTTTTTTGACTTTTGCTGCAATAGAGGAGATTTCCATGGGAAGACGCGGTACTCATTAGCGAGCGTCTGGTGACCAACGATTCCGGATTCCCCTGCCTTTCTGCCATAGTCTACACTTGTCCGAGGCAAAAATGCTTCGATATCATTGAAAAAGCAGTTTCCAATAAAATGCATTTTTGGAAAGGCCAGTAACAATGCGATATTCCTGGATCCTTTGAAGCTTGAGCTGAGACTTCTTATTCCTTGGAATTGGCTCTGTATCAATGGAATCTCATCAGCGATCTTTTCTCATCCTGAAGTTGATCTCCTGTCCTCTACTGACCCACCCGAGGAATGCCCGGAATGCTTGGTACCCTTTTTCTTGCTACTGGTTTATTCCTGTTTGACACTCTATCTTTCGATGGCGCTATGCCTATCCTCCAACTTCTTATTCTGGGGGTCATAGAAAGATACGAAGCATTACTCCTCTTTTCATTCCAAATTCAAGAATACGACCGATACGATTAATTGGTCTGTGCGCCTCTCTTATTACTTTTTTGTATCCCCCTGTTCTTCGGATACAATTCGATCCTTCTACGGCCAAATCTCAATTTGTGGAAAGCTTCAGGAAGGAATGGAAAGATAGGAAGCTTGGAGAGCTAATGGAAAGAAATGCGTAAGAAATAACAGATCCGCGATAGAAGTCGAATACGATGTTGTAACTAGGGGC
>NW_025817427.1:0-1125 GCF_002878395.1 Capsicum annuum | reverse complement strand
TATTGTGATTTCTAGTATTTTTCATGTAATTTATTTTTGAAATATATAACAAATAAAGTTTTTTTAGATATTTTAAGTTGTTAACAATTGTAATTTATAATACTTTTTATATAATTTTTGAATAATATATGCTACGCTCCTTGCCTAGAATTTTGTGTCGACGACAGCCAATTATGTTTTAAAAATAATTTAAATTTTTGATCATGGTAATTTATAATATTTTTTCTATCTCAACTTATGTGGCACAATGCTTACATGATCATAATAATTAATTAGGGGTGATATAGTAAAATCACGACTTAAGCAGCTGAAGTAGAAATCAGCCAATTTTATAAAAAAATTTTTGTTAATTATTGTTATTTACAGTACTTTATATTTCATTTTCAAATAATGTATATTGCTTTATATCTTCTTCTGTTTCGTCCCAATTTATGTGGCGCTAATATAATTTTGATAGTTAATCAAATATTTTATGTTGACATATCATTTTGTTATTCTTATTTTCCTAATACATAAATGACTTATATTAAGGAGTGATATAGTAAAACCATCGTTCGAAAGATGAAAATTTAATTTAAAACATTAAGAGTTAATTTCGTATTTTATGTCTATTTTATTTTTCTTTAAATATTAATTATTTTTTTCATACCTAGATTACTCATAATAATTAATTAAGAGCGATTAATTATGTTATTACTATAAAAATTAATATAATTTTACTATATCCAAAAGTAATCATCTATAATTTACCGGAATAGTATATTAATAAAATACGGGATGCTACATTTACATATGCAAAATATGATATTATTAAACATTATTCTATAGTTCATTATATTTATCTTTCACAATAATAAAATTTTACTATATTTTTTTCTTTATTTCTTTTTAACTTGATACATATGGACCCAACATAATTTCTAAGAAAATATTCATTAGAAATTTATTTTATTTAATTAAATTTATTAATTTTGTAATTTAAAAATTTAAAGTTAAGTTTAAATGTTAGTATTTCTGTATAAGGAAAAAGTAATTTAAAAATTTAATTTTCTAAAATAAATAATTAAATAAAAATATTATTTTTTTTTTATATAAAAGTCAATTAAAACAATAAAATTGATTTAC
>NW_025817426.1:0-1606 GCF_002878395.1 Capsicum annuum | reverse complement strand
AATCACGAAGTCCATATTTATCTCTTCCCACTTCTAGGTGGGAATACTAAACTCTTGCATCATACCACCAGGTCTTTGGTGTTCAACCTTAACCTGTTGGCATGTTGCACACTTAGCTACAAACGCTGCTATATCATTCTTCATTCCACTCCACCAATAGATTTCTCGAAAGTCTTGGTACATCTTGGTGGCACTAGGATGAATAGAATATCGCGCCCCATGCGCTTCAGCCATAATCCTCTGTCTCAGATCATCAACATTCGGGACATACAATCTACCCTGTAATCTCAACACACCATCTCCCCTTTGGGAGAAAACCTCTACTTTTTTGTCCTTGACTGACTCCTTTAGTCTAACCAAACTAGCATCTAAGTATTGCTTTTCCTTCACTTCTGAAACCAAGGAGGATTCGGAACTACTCTGAACCCCTATACTACCTTGAGCAGAGTCAAATAACCTAACCCGTAATCTAGCCAAATGATGTACATCATGAGCCAACTCTTTCTTACCTTCTAACACATGTGAAACACTACCAATGAACACTCTACTTAGGGCATCCGCCATAACGTTGGCCTTGCCCAGATGGTACAACACACTCATATCATAGTCTTTTAACAATTCTAACCATTGTCTCTGCCTAAGATTCAATTCTCTCTGGGTAAACACATACTGCAGACTCTTATGATCAGTGAAAACATCAACATGGACACCATACAAATAGTAAACACATACTGCAGACTCTTATGATCAGTGAAAACATCAACATGGACACTATACAAATAGTGTCTCCAGATTTTCAAAGAAAACACAACAGCAGCCAACTCAAAGTCATGGGTGGGGTAATTTTTCTTATGGGGTTTCAACTGGCTAGAAGCATAAGCTATCACCTTACCCTTCTGCATCAATACGCAACCCAACCCAACTATCGAAGCATCACAGTACCCCACAAAACCATCAACACCATCAGGCCAAGTTAAAATAGGGGCTGAAGTGAGTCGATTCTTCAACTCCTGAAAACTCTTTTCATAAGATTCGGACCACAAGAACTTCACTTTGTTTTGGGTCAACCGAGTCATAGGAGACACTATAGAGGAGAAAACCTCAACAAAATGGCGGTAATAGCCAGCTAAACCCAAGAAACTTCAGATATCAGTCGGAGAAATAGGTCTAGGCCATATTCTAACAGCTTCGATCTTTTGGGGATCAACTCTAATACCCTTAGAAGAAAAGATATGACCCAGAAAAGCAACTGACCTTAGCCAAAACTCACACTTACTGAAGTTGGCAAACAACTTGTGATCTCTAAGGGTTTGTAAGATAGTTTGGTGATGATCAGAATATTCATCCTCACTACGAGAGTACACCAGTATATTATCAATGAACACTATGAAAAACATATCTAGATATGGTCTGAACAATCGATTCATGAGGTCCATGAAAGCTGCTGGGGTATTAGTTAACCCGAAAGACAACAAAAAACTCAAAATGGCCATAATGAGTTCAGAAAGTGGTTTTTGGGATGTCACACTCCCTCACTTTGAGTTGATGATAGTCGGAACGAAGGTCTATCTTTGAGAAATAACTTGCAAGGTGCAAGTTATTTCTC
>NW_025817425.1:0-1000 GCF_002878395.1 Capsicum annuum | reverse complement strand
GAACCTACATTCCAAGAAAATGCAGCCCACATCCGAAGATGTGGGTTAGTACCATGGAAATAAACCGAGTATATGGGGGTGTATACAGTTGTATAAACATCATCATCATAAATATTTATAAGAAATATATAGGATGTATGAAAGACTCACATAGCCCGAACAAAATCATCATAATCATGAGAGGATGAAATAAATATAATAACACATATGAGTCATCATATAATTTGTCAATCACTTTCAGTTCATCAAGAATATCAAATCACATAGTGTAAATATCATTTAAATCTTTCGAAAGAATAACTTTCATAATTCCATTTTAAAATCACTTCACCGTTCACCATAGACATAAGGAAACACACACACACATAGGGAGATCCTATAACCGACATAAACCATGTGAGCTACATGGAGTCCAACGTACAACCCGCGTTGGGGAGAGCCGTCCTATCCTTGCCATTGGAGTAGGACTTCCAATATCAATGTAAAAACACTAGTGATCACTATATAAATCAGCCTCAGGCTCACATCCTATGGGGGCACGTAGTTCTAGGGAAGTAAGGTCACTTTATACCTATCACTCGGTGCTAAAGATTACTCCCAAACTTAGCTCAGAAATTTAAATCAGCCTCAGGCTCACATTAAAGAAAATCCACAATAAACACTTCAACAATTTTCATCGGGAGTCAATGTACTACCCCTTTATCATAATAAATAAAAACGTGAATTTCTTTCACAAACGAGTTCAAAATATCTCATTCATGACCAAAAGGTCAAATCATTTAAAATATCTTAAATATTCAACATCAACGTGCTTATAACACACACTTCCAAAAAAAGAAAAAACAATTTCCAATGGGGATTCACGACCCAAATATCAAAATCATGATAAATATCGTTCAAGATTCATGCTTTATATCACCACACATGTAAATTCATCTTTCAAAATCATAAACATCAAGATTTCATAATAATCATCATAAGATATGGGTTCGTGCTTCAA
>NW_025817424.1:0-1102 GCF_002878395.1 Capsicum annuum | reverse complement strand
CCTTGCATTTTCTTGCCTTGGATCTTTTGCGGGGTGGTGGTCCTTCTGGACGATGGCATCTCAAGCCTGTCACTATGGTAAATTCATGAAAGCCAAAACAAACAGGCATGCCACAGTAGTTGATCCAGATTTCATCCATCTTCTTTTTTCCCTCCTCCTCCGAATCTTTATCATTCCCCGCGTTCTTGATCCTACGCTTGAGAAGACCATATACCATTGTCATAGGGAAACGGATACGGGCAAAGGGGTCCTCAGGAAGCTCAATAAAGCGTCCAAAACAGCTCTTCTTTAAAAGTTCACCTATGTTTTCTGTAACACCCCGTATTCAAGTACATGTATTGGCGTATTCAAGTACGTGTATTGGTCTTATTTATATGGAATTAATTTTTTATTTTATTTATACCAAAATTTGCCCGTCGATGGTTCCATACGAAGGTTATTGAATAAGCTTTCCAACGATATAAAGATTTCCAAAAACGGATAAGTTTCGGATGTAATCGAGCACGTTCGAAACTATAAAACGGTGGCCGAGATATGGTGAATAGTAAATGTGCAGGAAAATTTCCTGCACACAAACTACTGAGGCCTGCCAGTTTTTTGGGTCAACTTTGAACGCTCATAACTCCCTTAATATAATGAACTGGGAGAGCTTCCACCTATGAAAAGAAAGATCTTTGAGTCTTCTTTCCAATGCAATTAGTTTCATCCAAATCCGACATCTGAGTAACGAGTTATACTCGTTTTACTTCAGCCTCTCAAAACAGATTTTTAGGGTCAACTTCAAACGATCTTAAGTCCTTGTACAGGACGAACTGGGTGTCCTACTTTATATGAAATGAAATACCTTTGAATTATCTTTCCAACGATACCAATTTTACCCAAACCCGATATCGGAGCAAAGAGTTATGGTCGATCTACTTTAGCTTGTCAAAACAGTCCACCATGGACAGATTCGGATTTACTTAAAATTTTAAGGGCAATATGGTCATTTTCCATCACCTCATGAACGAAAATTGGTCATTATATACATATACTTAGCCTCATATCCATTATTTATCATCCATTATTGAAGACTAAGAAACCCTAGCCAAATTTCAACTCC
>NW_025817423.1:0-3599 GCF_002878395.1 Capsicum annuum | reverse complement strand
AAAATTTCAACGAAAAATTTCCCGGGGTATTACATCATCCCCCTCTTGGAAACATTTGTCCTAGAATGATGCTAGACATGCCAAGATTAGATAGGGAATAGAGCATACAGCTGAAACCATTCGTTAGACTCATCACCATATCGTTTTTCACTCCGAATGCAACATAGAATGCATAAATTCAAGAAACTACAGCTGAACACATAATAAATGACAGCTGAACTGCTGCAACTTTTATCAAAAGTGCATGATTTAGGAAAGAACGGTACCTTCGGCTAGATCGGAGTTCATGAAAAATAGGTGCGGGTACTTGGATCGCATATCCGCCTCAGTTTCCTAAGTTGCACCCTCAACAGATTCGCTTCGCCACAACACCTTGACCAAGGGAACTTCTTTGTTCCTTAGTCTTCGGATACTGAAATCAAGAATATCAACAAGAATCTTATCAAAAGAAAGATTTTCTTGAATGTCAGCACTCACAGAGGAATCCACTAGCACAGCATCGCTAATATGCTTTCTAAGCATGGAGACATGGAATATTGGATGAACCTGACAACTGAGAAGGCAACTCGACCTCATAAGCTACCTTGCCAACACGGCTAAGAATTTTGTAAGGACCAACAAAACGGGGACTAAGCTTCCCCTTCTTTCCGAATCTCTTTACCCCCCTCATGGGTGAAATTTTCAGATACACTAGGTCACCAACTTCAAACTCAAGGTCTCTCCTTTTAACATCCGCATATGACTTCTGACGACACTGCACATTTTTCAACCTTTCCCTAATCAACTTAACTTTTTCCATAGCCTCAAATACCGAATCAGGACCACTCACAACCGCTTCACCCACCTCGAACAAACCTATAGGTGATCTACACTTCCTCCCGTATAAGGCTTCAAACGGAGCCATGCCAATACTAGAGTGGAAACTATTATTGTAAGCAAACTCTATCAACGGTAAGTGATCATCCCAACTTCCCTTAAAGTCAAGTGCACCAGCTCTCAACATATCCTCTAAGGTCTGGATGGTCCGCTCAGCCTGACCATCGGTCTGCAGATGAAAAGCAGAACTCAAAAGCACTTGGGTACCAAGACCCTTCTGAAAAGTTTTCCAAAATTTTGAAATGAACTGAGTACCCCTATCCAAAATAATAGACAAGGGAACTCCATGTAGTCTGACTAGCTCTCGAATATACAATCTAGTGTAATCCTCAGTAGTATATGAAGTATAAACAGGCAAGAAATGAGCAGACTTAGTCAACCTATCAACCTCAACCCAAATGGAATCATGATGGCGTCGGGAAGGAGGTAAACCAATCACGAAGTCCATATTTATCTCTTCCCACTTACAGGGGGGAATACTAAACTCTTGCATCATACCACCAGGTTTTGGTGTTAAACCTTAACCTGTTGGCATGTTGCACACTTAGCTACAAACGCTGCTATATCTTTCTTCATGCCACTCCACCAATAGATTTCCCGCAAGTCTCGGTATATCTTGGTGGCACCAGGATGAATAGAATATCGCGCCCCGTGCGCTTCAGTCATAATCCTCTGTCTCAGATCATTAATATTCGGGACACATAATCTACCCTGCAATATCAACACACTATCTCCCCCCTTGAGAGAAAACCTCTTCTTTTTGGTCCTTAACTGACTCCTTCAGTCTGACCAAACTAGCATCTAAGTATTGCTTTTCCTTCACTTCCAAAACCAAGGAGGATTCGAAACTACTCTAAACCCATATACTACCTTCAGCAGAGTCAACCAACCTAACCTCCAATCTAGCCAAACGATGTACATCACTAATCAACTCTTTCTTACCTTTTACCACATGCGAAATAATACCCATGGTCACTCTACTTAGGGTATCCGCCATAATATTAGCCTTGCCCAAATGGTATAGCACACTCATATCATAGTCCTTTAATAATTCTAACCATCATCTCTACCTAAGATTCAATTCTCTCTGGGTAAACACATACTGCAGACTCTTATGATCAATGAAAACATCAACATGGACACCATACAAATAGTGTCTCCAGAGTTTCAAAGCAAACACAATAGCAGCCAACTCAAGGTCATGGGTGGGGTAATTTTTCTCATGGGGTTTCAACTGTCTAGAAGCATAAGCTATCACCTTACCCTTCTGCATCAATACGCAACCCAACTCAACTCTCGAAGCATCACAGTACACCACAAAACCATCAACACCATCAGGCAAAGTCAAAATAGGGGCTGAAGTGAGTCGAGTCTTCAACTCCTAAAAACACTTCTCACAAGATTTGGACCATAAGAACTTCACTTTTTTTTTGGGTCAACCGAGTCATAGGAGATACTGTAGAGGAGAAACCCTCAACAAAACGGCGGTAATAGCCAGCTAAACCCAAGAAACTTTGGATATCAGCCGGAGAAATAGGTCTAGGCCAATTTCTAACAACTTTGGTCTTTTGGGGATCATCTCTAATACCCTCGGAAGAAATGATATGACCCAGAAAAGCAACTGACCTTAGCCAAAACACATACTTACTGAACTTGGCAAACAACTTTTGATCTCTAAAGGTTTGCAAGACAGTTCGAGATGATCAGAATGTTCATCCTCACTATGGGAGTACACCAGTATATCATCGATGAACACTATGACAAACATATCCAGATATGGTCTGAACACTCAATTCATGAGGTCCATGAAAGTTACTAGGGTATTAGTTAACCCAAAAGACATAACAAGAAACTCAAAATAGCCATAACGAGTTCGGAAAGTAGTTTTTGGGATGTCACATTCCCTAACTTTGAGTTGATGATAGCCAGAACGAAGGTCTATCTTTAAGAAATAACTTGCACCTTGCAATTGGTCAAACAAATTATCTATTCTCGGAAGAAGGTACTTATTTTTTACGGTGACTTTATTCAGTTGGTGGTAATCAATGCATATACACAAAGATCCATCGTTCTTTCTCACAAACAACACAAGAACATTCCAAGGAGAAATACTGGGCTATATGAAGCCCTTATCTAGTAGATCTTTGAGTTGCTCTTTCAACTCCTTAAGTTCTGCAGGGGCCATACGATAAGGAAAAATAGAAATGGGCTGAGTATCGAGAAGAAGATCAATCTTGAACTCTATCTCTCTATAATGGGTCAGTGGGTTGAGGTTGCTGACCATCATTATTTCTTCTCGCTCGACGTGGAGGCATATTTCTAAAAGAAGAGAGCACGAATCAATAGCAGAGAGAGAGAATTTAAGCACGATAGACTTCTGAAAGAAAGAATCACACTTTTTCCTAAAACATCTTCTAGCCTCTTGCTCATACATGTGGCGTGCTACACACCGATGATTAAGACTCTACTTAACGCGACTTATCAGACTCCCTAAGGCACCTTAAAACCTTAGGCTCTGATACCAAGTTTGTAACACCCTGGAAAATGGGTCCCGAAGCGTCACACGGTGTTTGAGGCTACTAGTAGCCCCAAGCTAACCCTTTGAGCCATTTTCATTCAGTTCAACACAAATCAACGGGGTTTCCATAAATAACCCTCAAATATAAACAGAGTAATCATCATCCAAGAATAAAAGAATTTCAGAAAGATAACAAAATATGACT
>NW_025817422.1:0-1572 GCF_002878395.1 Capsicum annuum | reverse complement strand
GACTTGACACAAAGTTTAAGAAAAAATAAAGACGACTTTTGAATCTTTTGGCCTTAAATTAAAGTTGTGTTAAATATACCAAAATGCACTTTAATCTTGTGGTACTAAACATGACATGTGAAAAGTTAAAATTAAACTATTGCCAAAAAAGAAAAGGGTTCATTCTTTTTTAAACGAATTAAAAAGAAAAGTAGGTCATTCTTGTTTAAACGGAGGGAGTAGAATTTAGCCAGAATTCAAAGTAGTTATACAATTTTTGCAGTTTTTGCTACTTTTTCTTTTTCTAGAATATGATAAAGTTTTTTTTTTGCAACAACAACAACAATATATCCAATGAAATCTCACTAGTGATCGAGGTCTGAAGAGGTGATAGTACACGTAAATCTTACCACTAACTCATGGTAATAGAGAGGTTATTTTCGAAAGATCCTCGACTAAAGTACAGGTCGGGATGACAATGGGGCTGTGCGGGTGCGGTGAGGTGCGGGTTTTGAGCTATGTGGGGCGGGTTAAAGTAATTTTTTTGTTAAATAGTGCGGTGCGGGTTGTGGGTATATGCGGATTTAAATTAAAAATAAACTAAAATTAGTATTGTTCTCGTGAATATACCTAAAATTATATGTATTATTTACTTAAAATTTTATAATATTTAAAACGACATGTATAACACTACAAATAAATAATTTTTTAGTAGCTTTTTTAACATCTCTATTCATTTTTATAAAAATATGATTACTTGTACACGTTACACTTTTTGACAATTGTTTAGTGAAAAGTGATACAATAGTAATTAGTTATTATTTCCTAGTTGTAGATTTGAAAATATTATGATTTTCAATGGAGTTACGAATTTTTCAAAAAAAAGGAAAAAAATAAAAACATACATGGGGCGGTGCGGTGCGGTTATGCACGGATATAAATGTGGGGCGGGTTTATGCGGTTTTGAAGGTGATGCGTTGCGTTGCGGTGCGATTTTAAAATTTACGGATTTAGAAAAAATTTACATCGCACCGCACCATTGCCATCCCTAAGTACAGGTACAAAGAAGGAGCCGTGCAATGTCTAAAAAATTGCAGGGACCGCAATACGATGACTAATACTACAACAAACACCAACAAGTCCAAATCTTCGACAAGCAAGACAACACTCTTACTCAACTAACCTTCTACCCTAATACACGCCTATTCGACAAGCCTAAACCTTCTTATATTTTTTGTCTATTATTTGTGTCCAGTAGTATAGTTATTATATTTCAGTTTTTAAGATTTAATGTGCCTTTCTTAGTGCTTTTGACTAATTGTTTTTACTATTTTCCATCAAATCTACTAACCAGAGTTTATAAATATTTGACAAATACCAAAAATGTTAACTTTCGACAAATATTAAGGATCAAAATTATTCAAACTTATATTTCATGAACTATTTTGAACATACTCCCAAACATAAGGGATCCTTTTTGTCATTTTTTCACCTTTAGTTTGGTTTTTGGTATAGTTTGAAAATGATGGTGCTGCGACATCGACCGAGCATCCAAGTCTTCGAAGACCTATAATATAATAATTACATCTTTTA
>NW_025817421.1:0-1483 GCF_002878395.1 Capsicum annuum | reverse complement strand
TACTCTGAACCCCTATACTACCTTCAGTAGAGTCAAACAACCTAACCCTCAATCTAGCCAAACGATGTACATCACAAGCCAACTCTTGCTTACCTTCTACCACATGCGAAACACTACCCATGGACACTCTACTTAGGGCATCCGCCACAACATTGGCCTTGCTCGGATGGTACAGCACACTCATATCATAGTCTTTTACCAATTCTAACCATCGTCTCTTCCTAAGATTCAATTATCTCTAGGTAAACACATACTGCAGACTCTTAGGATCAGTGAAAACATCAACATGGACACCATACAAATAGTGTCTCCAGATTTTTAAAGCAAACACAACAACATCCAACTCAAGGTCATGGGTGGGGTAATTTTTCTCATGGGGTGTCAACTGTCTAGAAGCATAAGCTATCACATTACCCTTCTGCATCAATACACAACCCAACCCAACTATCGAAGCATCACAGTACACCACAAAACCATCAACACCATCAGGCACAGTCAAAATAGGGGCTGAAGTGAGTCGAGTCTTCAACTCCTGAAAACTCTTCTCACAAGATTCGGACCACAAGAACTTCACTTTTTTTGGGGTCAAATGAGTCATAGGAGACGCTATAGAGGATAAACCCTCAACAAAACAGCAGTACTAGCGAGCTAAACCCAAGAAACTTTAGATATCAATTGGAGAAATAGGTTTAGGCCAATTTCTAACAACTTCAATCTTTTGGGGATCAACTCTAATACCCTCGAAAGAAATGATATGGCCCAGAAAAGCAACTGACTTTAGCCAGAACTCACGCTTACTAAGCTTGGCAAACAACTTATGATCTCTAAGGGTTTGTAAGACAGTTCAGAGATGATCAGAATGTTCATCCTCACTACGGGAGTACACCAGTATATCATCAATGAACACTATGACAAACATATTCAGATATGGTCTGAACACTTGATTCATAAGGTCCATGAAATCTGCTGGGGCATTATTCAACCCGAAAGACATAACAAGAAACTCAAAATGTCCATAACGAGTTTGGAAAGTGGTTTTTGGGATGTCAGACTCCCTAACTTTGAGTTGATGATAGCTGGAACGAAGTTCTATCTTTGAGAAATAACTTGCACCTTGCAATTGGTCAAACAAATCATCTATTCTCGGAAAGGGTACTTATTTTTTACGGTGACTTTATTCAGTTGGCGGTAATTAATGCACATACGCAAAGAGCCATCTTTCTTTCTTACAAACAACACAGAAGCACCCCAAGGAGAAATACTGGGCCTTATAAAACCCTTATCTAGTAGATCTTTGAGTTGCTCTTTCAACTCCTTAAGTTCTGAAGGGGCCATACAGTAAAGAAGAATAGAAATGGGCTGAGTATAGGGAAGAAGATCAATCCCGAACTCTATATCTCTATCAGGAGGTATCCCTGGGAGATCATCCGAAAAGACATCAGAAAACTCATTGACGATGTTAACAGACTGGAGAGTTAGAGTC